>NW_024541318.1:0-240568 GCF_016758755.1 Suillus discolor
GAACCAAAAAAAAATCCTGGAGCTGTGCAGGAGCCTGTGGGCAGGAAATGGTGAGGCATGGCGACTACTAGCCACATGGACCTTGGCGATGATGTTTGCTTGTTAAAGTACCACCTGGCACCACATGAGGTAAGTCTGGTGCACCAGAGTGGCAGATATGGATCTTGACCTCCCATAGTGCGGTTTTGATAGGCCTGGCGGTGGGTAGATGCACCTTTGACAAGGCCATCCCGCTGTAGCCTTGAGCTTACTCCTGAGTCGAGAGGGAGTCAGCTCAACAGGGGGCATTGCACATCAACGGCCACCGCCGAACTGCTCTTGCATGTAATCGAAGGTATCGGGGGATAGACCCATGTAGCTCGGTGAGGAGATGACAGGTCATCGGGGATGTTTTGGGTCATGTCTACAGTATGTAGTCAATGATAGAAGAAATATATGAGAGCACGCCTACTTACTTGTACAATACGCAGTAGAGGACAATTTTTTGTAGACTGCATGTTGGGCAGTTTGTGCAAGATATTACAGAGTAAATCAGATAGGGAATCGGAAGGAGCACGAAAAAAACCAGCAGCACCCTGATACTTATGAGGCTGATTTGAGCTGATGTGGACTAAACAAGTTAGAATGGTATAATAGCACAGAATCAAACAAACGTAAGACATTGAAATTTGTTCGGATAGGTAACCAAGGCCGACAAGTTCATGAGGGTGCGAGTGAGGCTCTCAGGAGTTCAACAGGCTAACAAGAGGGTTCAAGAATGAAGTGAATGAGGATAACATTATACATAATGCCAAATGACTCACTTTGCAATCAAATATTCGAGCTGGTGGTTCCATTGAAATGAGTTTGATCGTGTTGTTCAGAACCAGTGAAGCTAGTGTTATTCTGTGAGTACCATTAAGAAGTGAAAGCAGGAGAGACTTACCGGTAGATACCCAACCAAGACAGCAAGTTCATGAGGGTGTGAGTGAGGGTCTCAGGAGGCGCGAGAGGCTAACAAGAGGGTTCAGAACAAAGCAATACAGATAACGTTGAGCATAAGGATGATGCGAATATACATGATATCGAACAATGAGTTCAATCGTCGTTCAGAACCAGTGAAATTAGTGGGATTCTGTGAGTAAGTTAAGGAGTGACAAGGCAGGAAACATACTGGCAGGCACTCCTATATTTGCATGATCCCATTATGATGATCACGACTCGAGTACGAGATTCCTGAATACAACCTGAATTTTGAATGGTAACACCTGGAGCGATAACAACTAATAGTAAGTGTGACCCAAGACACCGGGAACTGCACAGGCATCAGCTGATCAAGCACTAATAAGCGCTCAGGATGGTTGTATGTAGAAGCAGCGAGATATCAAATATGCGACTGGAGGTCCGAGAGGCTACAGAAAGCTGTGAAATGAATATCATCTTGCGACTAAATATAACATTGATGAAACCATGAGTCTACTTCTGTTGTCCACATCAGAAATTAAAGTACGAATTCGAAAAGATTTGTTCTACTAACATGCTATCTATATCATTTGAAAACATTAATATTCAATTATTTGCTGTTATACCATCTGAGACGCTTGGCAGGCCGATGATCACTCTCACTAGCATCTGACTCCTCATCTAGAGTGTCATCATCAACATATTCAGAAGAAGATGCAGGCCGCTCGACGGCAGTGATTGGCGGGATAAGATCTGTGGTGTGAGCAATGGACGATGTTGTTGCTTTGGAGGCTGCTCTAGAAGCTGGCCAGGGTGGCAGGCATGATATGGTGTGAGTGGTGGATGGTGGTATTACTTTGGAGACTGCCCTAGAAGCTGGCTGGGGTGGCGGGCATGATATCTCTACAAAGACCTGAACATGACGGCGAGTAGGGGATGTAGCAGGATGAGCAGCACATGTAGAAGGATGAGCAGCACATGTAGGGGGTAAGGACGAGCGGGAGGTGTAGAAGGATGAGTGGGAGGTGTAGAAGGGGGAGAGGCAAGATGGCGAGGCCCCTTGCAGTCAATGTCACCATTAGCAAATGCACATTGCCCACAGGAGTAGATCGATCGATGTGAGGGTGCTTCTCCAATAATAACTGGGTCCGTTGTAGAGATACAACAATAGCTGGGCACTACACGAAGTAAGTAGCCAGCAATATAAAAATGTTGTGGTCGTGCACAGCCTAGTCTGCTTTACTTGCAAGACAAGTGCATTCAACCCGAGGGGTTAGCTATATGGAATGGTCTGTAGTTAGTGAAATGATAAATGGTCAAAAGTCCGAGCGTGAGAAACAAAGTCCGAGGGTATATCTACGATGTCCGACGCCAAAGTGTCGGGTCCGATGTTTTCAGGGTTTCGGGTTAGTGGGTTAGCGGGTTTCGGGTTTGGGTTTAGCGGGTTTGTGGGAATAGCGATAGTGAATGTCTGGGAAAGCGAGCGGTATGCGGATATATGATAATGATGGGTATTTCGGGTAGAAAGAGCAGTAATATTCGCAATGTCAACTAAGAACTATGAAATATCGGGTTTGACCACTAAGTATCGGGGAATGGCTCCCTACTACTTGGATAATGAAAATACTCGTAGTCAGTCCAATATATATATAAGTACGTAGAAATCCGGAACCCTATAGGCGAAAGTAGCGGCCGATGATTTCAGGTCCGAAGTACATGTAAACTAACATGAGGCGCTGCAGATGATGGGAAAACATGTAATAGCGCTTGCTACGACATGAGTAATGTGCAAAATAATCAACTACGCACCTAGTGGGGCTAGCAAGACGGGACGGGACATGGATAGGACAAGTGCACGGGAAAAAATTGGGTCCGATGCGGCTGAAACGTCAGGGTCCACCAGTCAAAGCGTCGGGTTTGTGTCAGGTTGTGCGGGTTACATCGGAAAGCAACGGGCATTAAACGTGTATCGGGAAATCAGTGAATACATGCCTAGCGCGAGCTCGAGTGCTACACCATAGACATTGTAAGGCGTGTGCGAGCAGCATCATTTGTCACGGCTCGAATGGTGAGGGTGCCCATCTTGAGCGCATTGACAAGATTGATACGATGAGGAAGGGTCAGATCATGGATGCCTTTGCTCCGAGAAAGCGTAGGTCGAGTCTCGCCGGGCATCAAAGTCTTGTTAGGGTAGTTGACGAGGCAACATCCGAGCCGAGCTAGCTCCTTGGGCAGGGTTTTCCAAGGGAAATCGTTTTGGGTACGCCCACGCAGGGTGCCACTGACAGATGCTGAAATAAAGTCAAGATCAGTGAAAAAAGGACACAACAAACCTTACCAACAAGAGCCGTTAGGCCACCCATGATACAAGGAATGCCATCAAGGGTCTTCCATCCAGCATCAACTTGGAGACTACTAACTCCTGGGTCTTCTGGTATCACAGCTGCAGTCCACAAGCTAGAGGCGATCAGTAGAATCCACATATGAAACTGACTAAGGACTTACGAGGTGAGTGATAGTAAAGGAGTGCGCGTCTGTCTGCATGGCAATGTCAACAAAGTGCGAGGACTTGGATATGATTGCGGTCATTCTGCAACAGGAATACAGGCAAGGTGCAATAGTAGATACAGTTGATCGATAACGTGAAAAACAGGCCATGGAAATTTTGGAATTCTGCTAAGTTCAGAGAAACCTCCTTCAATAGCGCCGAAAAGCTATGACTTACCAAAAGTGGTAAATGAGCGCGGGTTAGTTGGCCCAAGAGGGTTAAGTGTTTCGCCTGGGCTCATAGAGGCTACTGGGAGGCCTTCTTGAGGCTATTGGGAGGCCTTTTTGAGGCTCCTGTGGGGTGGTAATGGGATTCACTGCGGAAACGAGGTTTTGATCGGACAGAAAACATCTGCGCAAAGCAACATGACTAAAGAGGACACATTGGAGCTCCACCTTTCAACACCGTTCACCACCCAGCACACCAAAGGCAGCTACTAAGTGAGTAGGGTGGAACTACATGCACAAAAGGTTGCAGCAGATGCAAAAATCGCAGGATGATATAGTGAGGATGGTAGAGCAGCATTGGTCTATTTGGTTTGGTTGAACTTTCATGCCATTATGATGTTTGTCGTACTGTGACAACTTTTTACATAATATGAAATATGCTAACTAGTATAGCTCAGAGGACTTTCTCCGAGTCACCGGGAGTGATTGGTGAGCCAATGAAATTGAAAATACAAATCGCACTGAATTTAAAAGACAAATGGACAGGGATTGACTGCCAGCCAAGCTGCCTGGACTGGTGTCGTCGACTTCCACAGTACGCCCGATCATGCTAATACAAAAATAAAGGCCAGAACTTCGTGTTTGATGGCTGTATTGCATTCTGACGGGTAACAGGATAACATCGCAATATGAACTTAAGATCAAGTTTGGTCTTCACACAGTTTTGACCATTTGCCCACTTGCCTGGTCTCTATGGGTCGCAAAGCTAAGTACTTCACATTTGAAGAGAAATCGGCAGCTGCACGGCGACACAAAGCATCATATGCTCGGTCAGAACAGTCAGTATTTTGCAATCATTTGTTTTGCAGAGGTAAAATTGTTCGCCAAGCTCAGAATGCTTGTGCATATGCCAAATGTCATGGTCGACGTGGGCCTCATAACATATCTGGGGATCTGCATGATCCTCGTACATCTTCACTAATCCGATGCTCGACCTTCTCCCTTCCCGATTCCTATCTGTTTCATCAATCTCTCGCAGGATTCGACTTGATTGATCAATCCGATCTCTTGCAGTGGGACAAAGCCCCTCCTTATGACTCTCCAGCTCCACCTGACTCACCAGAGGAAGACCGTTTCATGCAAAATCTCTTGGACGTGATGCATGGCCGTCACTTGCGCGCAGAAAGGGAATCACATACCCACCGTACAGCCATGTATAGCATGGGTGAAATCTCCAAGGTTCTGAAGGAGATCCGAGAAGTGCATCAGCAGTTAGTTACAGGTTTGGATGAGCTTCATGCTCGTGTCAGCAACTTGCAGGCATGCACAAGACACAAGGTCATGGTCGAATGCTATCGCCAATGGGTAGCGTGAAGGATATTGAATTATCAGAGGGAGGATGATATACTGATTACTGGGAAGAATCCATATATGTAGACTTTGTACTACTGTAACTTGAGAGAGCTGGTAATGCAAGAATCATAGTCTGCATATAGCCATCGCAGATTGTCCATGTCCCGCTCATGTAGGCCTGTTATATGGCTGCCACGTACAACGGCAAATATTGCAGCCAATATCCATAGGCCACAATCAAAGTCATTATTCTGAAGACATTTGATCTAAATAATACATAATGTCAGACTAGTTAAGAAAGCCAAGTATGCAACTCACATTCAATGGTCGAGCCACCCACCCTTCGAGATCAATATGAACATGATGGCCATGTTGACGCGCAATTGCAATGAACCGAGCAATCAGTCTTATTATATGCTTTCATATCAGGTGCCAATCAATCAGATGAAAAGGACACTTTAAAATTAAACTCACTTTGACGTCACTTTGCCAAGGCATCCTATCACCCATGCTATCAAAAAGGTAAAGTTCTTTGGTCGACAACTGGATTATGCACATCACTCAGTGTCCAATGCATGACGGATGATGAATTGGAAGTACCCAGATGTCTTTTTCCCAATAACTGAATCCACGATGTGTGGCGCCAGATGATATCAGTCTGGGGCATTATAATGAATGTGGGGAAGATCATGAGTAGAGAGCATTGCGCACTGTGTAGTGGAAGTATTCAGCTGAGAGCACCACAGGAGAATGGCGCAATTGTTGATACATATATCATTGAGGCATGCAGTAGGAGAACTGAGTATACCAATGTCTTTTGGCTCAAAAAGTAGACGAGGGATTCCATCATGTGAAGGTCGTATTCGTGCAAAATTTTTAGCAGGGTCAAGGATGTCTGGCTCTTGCGATGGGACGCAGAAGTCATCCACAAGGAGATTCTATGACATGTCAGCGTCAATTCCTAACAATAAAGATAAACGTACATCAGGAAGGTTCCAGCAAATCATGGCATTAACTTTGCACCCATAATTTGTTGAGTCATTGTCATCTAACTCCAATGCCCCCATCTCACCCTCCAGGACATTCGGCAAGTGCTGCTTGTTCAGAATCAACTTGGGGGCAATGGTCAGGATCAACGATAGGGAGTTCATCACTACCCACAGAATCAGGCACTACCAGCGTGCTGGCATTAATCCAGTGAAACATCATGTTTGGCGAGCCTCCCGAGAGGGTGGTCGCAATGGCCACTGCCTTGCTGACTTTGTTAGTAAACCGTACTGAAGAAGCTAAGCAATTTGACCATCGTGTTTGAAGGCGGATAAAATTGGGCATGCCGTTGCTGCAATGGAACTGCGAAAGGCTCACCTAAGGATGGGTGAGAAATGGAAGTTGAGAAGAAAATTAACTCACTCTTCGGCGACCAAAGGGCAAGTTCAAGCGCCGCCAACTCATTTCCAAAGAAGCGGCACAGGTTATCAAGCCTCAACACCCAGCTGAACCTGCTCCTCTCGACACCGGTCATGCTTGAGCAGTGCACGAATACCATCTCTTATGGATGTGTCGTCTAACCATCGTGGAACCTCTCCAAGAGATGGCGTAATCCATACATCCTCCATCAGTCCTGGGTCAGAACATAGTTCCGCAAGTTTGGTGGGAAGGGGTGCGGGCAGTGGAATCCCCCAGGATGTATCATACAATGAATTGAGCCGCTCGCAGTAGGAGTTGAATCTCCTGATAGCGGTCATTAGTGCAGGCTGACACTTTGAAATTGCTTTACATGTCTGTTGATGCAGCTTGGTGCCTGAAAGAATCTGATAAATCATTGACTAACAAAAGAGCACGAACTTACCTAACACTTGCTGGATGCCACCTACTGCTCGATCAAGTTTATCCCACTCAAAGAAACTTGCAATCGCATGTTTATGAACGTTCATTTTGAGATCGCGTGCCATTAGAAGGATGCGAACAAATTCGAGATTGATGCCATGAAGCTCAGGGAACCTGTCATGAACGTTCAATGAAGAGTAAAGAGCCTCGACCTTGTTCATCAGGCGATCGTGTCCCCTCTCTAGACTTTCGAGAGCCTCTGGAGTATCATCTGAAGCCATATCTTTCTCCAACATCGTCCTGGCAGTTTGCAATGCTTTGTCTGAGGTGTCCAGATCTGCCTGGAGAGCTAGGACAGTGTCCAACTCCTTCTTGAGGCGGGCGGGCGCATCTTGCGATATCATTGAGTAATAGTTACACCATTAAAAATGTATAAAACCTACGAGCACGGATAGATAACTGAGAATGCCTTTGCTGCAACCACTCGGACTGCAATTCTTCAATGGGGACCCCACATCGATCTAGCGCGTCTTGGGCTGCCGAACCTTGCTCCTTGATGCCCCGTCTGAGGCGTCGTTTGATCCAGTCGCCAAGGTCAATTCGCATCTCTGAAGCTATAGCCACTGCTTGCCGATCGATTAGCCATAAACAGTGTTGGCGCTAAGCAGTGTTTTAAATGAATTAGTTTATAATGAAAATAATAGAGTACATACACTAGAAGTGTGCTCAACACCTATCAATTGAACTAAGCAAGACCAAAGGCGTTCAGTCCCTTCGCCATCGGATAAGCCAAGACCCACACATATTTGTGGATTATATATGAGCTGGCAAGCCCACTTGTGGCCATATGCGTGCATTGCAGTGGTTGCAAATCGAAGGTGTGAGGTGATACTTATGGGAAGAATGTCATACTGTAAATAGTGTAAGCAAGTAGTTCCGGCCAGGATCATAACGTACCTTGGAGAGTGTTCGTGCCAAAACACAGCCAATATCATAAAGGGCTATGACAGTAGCTTCAGGCAGAAGAAATGAAAAGAAGTGGTGAAGTAAAGCTACTGAATACTTCTGCTGTTCTCCAGGTGAGTCTATATTGGCAAAAAATAATGGGATGTCATGACAACAGATAAGGGCCATGATTCCAGTGTCATCAAAGCTATCCATAGCGGCTTTCTGTTTTTTGCCATCAGCAGCCTCGTAAGCATTCTTGCATTGGTCAATGGCTTCGTTGGGGACAAGAGGCACGTGAGACTTCACAGGTCGCTTACATTGAGTGTCAATATGGTGCCCAATTGCGTCAACAAAGCTTTTGGGGAGAAAATAGGTAGGGTCATAGAAATTTGGACAGTCTCCAGCAGCACATCGATGACAGTGATGGAAATTACCATCCATTGCAACGTGGATGTCACCTCCTTCATCTGTGGATCTACCATGGAGTATACCTGCAAAGCAAGCAGGACACCGTTGCACTAGAAGAGGTGTGCATTGAGTGAGTGAAGGCGAATTTTGGACTCAAGAGGACACTTGAAACTTCACTATATGATCACAATGTTGTTGAACAACCATCTCGACTTGGCGCTCAACTTCAACTTGCAGGATGTCATACCATTGGATGGCATAGCCGGGGCCTCGGCGGAAGGGGTCCTGTATAACTTTGCCCTGAAACACTAATGAATCAGTAGTGATATAAGTATGTAACTGATTGTTACCTGGGCATCAGTCATCTGGTAACCCCACCAGGAATAGTAATTTTTGAGCGCTGATGCGAGTGCGTTAATCGCGTCACATGAGTGCTCAAACAATGTGCAGTAGAATGAAAGCAAGTCAACAGACACAGCCATCTGAGGCTGTGAAGGCGCGGTTGGGAATAGACCATGGTGGATGAGGACCTGCTGGAGAGTCGAGCAGGTACAACTTAGTACATCTATAGATGTAAAGCCTAAATAAATGTTAGCAAAAAATTGAACACTGCAAGATATGGGCTGATGATTGAAAAATAAACACATCATTGTTGTCTGTTTCGGTGTACACAAAGGCTCCCGCATGCAGATATGACTGGACGTATATTTTCCAGTGCTTTGCCCTGCATTTGTCCAAAGTACTGGAGTACCGGATCAACAAGGGTTGGTATGAGTGCAATCCAGTTTTTATACAGTGAATTAGTGGGTTGGTCTGGTAGGATCCGCCATTTGACAGACATTACTGAGATCTCCAGAGATGGTCGTTCATCCATGTCTTCGGAGTGGAATTTGACAAGATTGTCAGCATCCATGTGTTCCATAGTCACAGTATTGGGTGGTGCAGCTTGAACAGATAACTGCAGGTGTGGTTCCTCATGTTGCGACTTCATAAGTCGCTCTATTGCATCTAAAAGTCAGCAGCGCTTCATCTCTGCGCCAGGCAGCTTAACATATGTTTGGGTTTTTCGTTTGTCTCGAGCTTTCCTTGGGCTTACAAAGTGAGAGCCTAGGCCAGCAGATGCAAGTTGAGCTTTGTGAGTGCAACGAAGCGTCGAGGAAGACATGGTGGGGGAAAGAGAAGAACTTACAGTGTGAAACAGGGAGGAGCAAAGCTCCCAAGCTCAGCACATTGGAGCCACAGGAGAGGCTGGAGGGTTTTCGGGAGGGGTACGAGAGGTTTTATGGAGGATCGGGAGGGTTTTCTGGAGGGTGCGAGGGTTTTCTGGAGGCACATGAGGGTTTTCTGGATGCACGTGAGGGTTTTCTGGAGGTGCGCAGTGCATGCTAGGAGGATGTATTATTAATAGACTGCTGTTTGAGCCAGATGTGAGCCTGCAAACAACCAGCTGGCTCAAACAAATGCTTACTAAACGAGCCAAACACGTTCTCTGGATGCACATCTTCATTTGCGTGTCCTCATCTTTTTTCAAAGTGAGAGCCTAGGCCAAATGATGCAAGTTGAGCTTTACGAGTGCAACGAGGTGTTGAGGAAGACATGGTGAGGGAAAGAAGAGAAGAACTTACAATGTGAAATGGGGAGGAGCAAGGCTCCCAAGCTCGTTGCATTGGAGCCACGGGAGAGACTGGAGGGTCTGGAGGGGTACGAGAGGTTCTCTGGAGGATCTGGAGGGTTTTCTGGAGGTGCGCGAGGGTTTCCTGGAGGTGTGTGGTGCACGCTAGGAGGATGTGTTATTAATAGATGGTGGGAGGGTGGGTCTAGCAGACTACTTTCCCACAACATAGAAACCAGGTCTGAAAGACCATTATTGGTTCTGAAAAGTAATGCCTGAGGTGTAGATCAGACAGATATTGGGCTGGGATGTATGAGAGTTGTTTTTAGAGATCATGGTTGGTCCCACATCCCTCCCAGTTAGTGATGTGCTGGCCCGGCTTGGCCTGAAAGCCACGGCTTTGGCCTGGCTTGAGGCAGCTTTGGCTTTCGAAAATCTCAGGCCAGGCCGCGAGCCAAAGCCAGGCCAAAGCCATGGCTTGGCTTTGGCCCAGCCACGGCTCATAGTGGAGGAAAGTTAGAATATACATTTAGGAACTACTCTAGACTAGTAATCTGACATTTCAGATACAGATATGTCATTACTGTTGTCATTGTCATCTTCCAAAACTAATGTGTCCCAACCCTCTTCGTCATCTGCAACATCACCCACCTTCTCTGAAACACTGGCTTCAGTGTCAGAGTCATTGAACTCTTCTTCCATGAGTGACGATGGCCCAGCCTCGTGAAACAAAAGATCACGACATAGTGAGCATTTAAGACTTTGGAGCGCTTCCACTATATCACCTTTGAGCCGATTCCAATGTTTACTGATTGTGATTCCGCCTTGTGAAATGCTCGTTCACTTGAGACAGATGATGTCATGATGGAGAGATAGTCGCGTGCAAGTGATGCCCATGTTGGGTACCTCGGTGCATTAATCTTAGCAACATTAACATTAGTAATGAGTTTCAGAGTAGCATATGATATACTCACACCCCACCATTGAATTGTGCTCATTCTGGCAGGTGGAGCAGCCTCAATAGTCTCGAGATAGCTTAAGAATTCAGCCCTCCATGGTCTTAATGGGTCTCCAACAGACAGAATGGCAGTGTTATTTGAGTCGTCGTCATCAGAGTCACTGAGGACTTCTCGAATGAGCTTCTTGAGAGCACCCATTTTACTTTTGTTAGTCGTTGGCTGTGACAACAACGACAACAGTGGCCACATTCAACTCAGAATGATGTGCTTTGAACTTGATGTGAATTTGAATCAGATAGAAAAAAAATAAGGGTAGATGACTAACCACACCCTCAGCACAGGAAAGCACAGTCATTGTGGAGATGTTCAGGCCATTGCTTCTTGAAATAGGACATTTTTGCAGTTGGATCGAGTACTATAAGTTACAATCAAAGTTAGCACAAATCAATCAAATGATAAATCTGCACGTACAAATGGCCAATACATATGCTGGTGTATTTGTTGTCTTCTTGTAATACTCGTCCAACTTGGCTGCTGCAGCTGTGAGCGCAGGTGCGAATCGAGCATATTTCATTTTTTCAGCATGTGAAGACCAAGTCTTGTGCAGGGTTTCTAGCACGGGAATAGCCAGATGTAAAGTCGAGCCCTTTTCAGATGAAAATGCCTGTTGAGCCACATCAGCGTATGAGAGAAGATCTGCAAATTGTCTGACACACATTCACTCAGCAGTCAATAGCTGTAGGAAATCTATCTTGGCACGTTTTGTCAAGTCCCACTCTTGCCGACCCATCTCGTATATGAATGTATCTATGTGCTGTACAAAACATTCTGAGTCAGATGTAATGAACACAGAGATATCAAGATGAAACTTACATCCCTATTTGTTTCAGCTCGGTTAAGCATTACAAATGTCGACTGACCACCTGAACTTTCATGTCAAGCAAGAGTTGAGTTGGCCGAGATACTCCTGCCTTAGTCTGAATGTTCTTGTAGAGTTCCTTTTGTTTCGCAGATGAATGTTCCTGAGGGAGATCAACATATGATACAATGAGATAGTAGAGATGTTAACGTACCTTGACACAAATACTGCAGACAAGCCCAATTTCATCCCGATCCTCAATGTGTTGTGATGTATCAGATTCATGACCTTTCGGATCATGAGGGCTGTAATGGGGTGCTGTACTGTATGTGCTGAGGAAGGTCTGTGTTGCAAGGTTGATAATGTGAGCTAAGCAACTATGAAAATCATAAGTTAGCAGTAAGACTTGTCAAGTAAATAACAATAGTGAAGTACTTGATCCTTCGCTGGCGCCATGGAAAGATTTTGGTGTATCTAACTTCGTACACCCTGTGCAAATTCTTCGAGTGTAGTACTGTTATTCTTTGCATTATCGCATGTGATGTGGCCAAGCTAGATAGAAATATCAGATCAAGAATGCCCTGTCACATGCGATTGACTAACCTTGTGCAGCGACACCAATCCAATCGAGAATCTTGAATAATGCACCACCAAGGCGTTTTCCATTGTGTGCATTGTTCACCTTTGTAAATCCAAACAACGCATTCTGGCATTCCCACTGTCCTGGATTGTTTTCTTCAATCCAATGACCAGTCACGGCAAAATATCCTGTCAGTGTTGCTTGCTTGCCACGCATCGCATGTGATGTTGATATCCCTGCTGACAGAAGTGCTCTGATTATATCAGATCAGACAATGTCAGATAGTGTTGACAACTGTACTTACATTCAGTTTCTTCTTGAGTCGAGATAGATGGTTCTTGAACATCCGCATGATCTCTGCTTGCGTGGCTTTTCGACCAGGAATTTTGACACCTTGAGTTGCGCGTGAGGCAACATCTACCATCTCCTTGAACTTGGGATGTTTGAGAGCCTGAATTGGCTTGTGGATAATTATCATCAGCATAGTAGTAGTTTATGATATTAACAATCCTACCTGGTCAATCGTGATGAGCCACTCAATTGCAGCTTTTCGAAACAACTGGTCAGAGTAAGGGATGACACGCTCCGAAATCTTGCGCTCTGTCACATGCGCATCAATGGTTTGCTGTGCTTGTGCAACCTTCTTTTTTTCAGCAGCAATATCACCAGGCAATTTCGACACGAAGGAATTGGCCTTGGCCCATTCCTATATTTCCCCGCAAATCAAGCTTCGGCGTGTCGACGTAGTGTAGTTGGCTCGTTCACAATGATACAGTGACCCCTGCAAGTAGAACATGTAAGATTAATAATAAAGACAACACAGAGGTAAGATGACATACAGGCAAACTGTGCATTTACAGTGTTTTTTCACTGTTCCATTGGCACCGGTACGCTCAAAAGGTTTGCTGAAAAATCTATCAAGGTCGCGAGTCTTGTCTTCTCGTGGGGGACCAGGGTCAGTAAGTGGCTGGACGTTGATGTCAGCAAGAATTCCATCCTCATCAACATCTTCTTGATCTGTTACAGTGGCTTGACAGACTCATTTTGCTGTTTTCAAATAAGTAAAACAGATACATTGATAGAAGCAAAGGAACTCACATTTTGGATTTGTACGGGCATTTTCATGTTCATCATCATGCTCGTCATCACCATCTTCTGTTACAGTGGCATGACGGACTCGTTTTGCTGTTTTCAAATAAGTAAAACATATACATTGACAGAAGCAAAGGAACACACATTTTGGATCTGTACAGGCATTTTCATGCTCATCGTCATCGTTTTCAATGTCAGTATCAAAAATTCCTTCAACCCATGCCCTTTTGTTGTTCTCAGGAGCAGGTGCAGACAGTGTAGTGTTGGGGGAATGAATTTGGTTTTCATCAGCAGCAACTAGTTGGCGTTCAGTGGTGAGTTTTGCAGCTTCAGCAGCACGGAAGTCATTGATTGCTTTCGTTTGGGAAGGGAGGGCCGCCTTCTCTGAATGCTGGAGAAGTGCAGCTGTAGGTTTTGTTTTGCGCACCGGGCATGCAACAACACAAAGTTCATCTTCAGTTGTCTGTGTGAATTGTACTGACCATCAGAGGCTAGTAGGTAGGGACAGAATGTGGTGAAAAATGTCAATTGGGGGTGTGTGACACTGTAACGAGCAAGTACTTAGTAAATTAGGATAGAAACATAAAAAATTAGCAGATCATAGGAATAAAGATTTGCAATATAGACAAGCACGAGCTGATGTCAAAGTGTCGCTCACTCATCCTGCTTTTGGTTGTGCCCTGCACAGCTTCACTCTCCCCTCGTACCTATCTCAGATCCTTCGGCCTTCGACATGGTAGATCATTCAGACTCTAGTGCAGGAAAACTCACTCATATGCAACCACTTGATGGTTTGTGTGGTGAGGGAGTGGCGAGGGAGTTGCGAAGCACAGCTGACTCAGAGGCTTGAAAGGCAAACAAGTTGCTGGTAACAAATGTGCCTATGACACGAAAGTAAGTTATGATGATGCACTTATATCGACGTCGCGACTCACTGGCACCGTTTTCTGACATGGCTTGATATGATGATGATGTGACGACGTAGTTGTCCGGAGAAACAAAAATAGATGTTAGCAAATCGTCATTAACCGTCCTGACTAAGTACCAAAAGCCGCGGCCTGGGCCGCCGGCTTTGGCTTTTCAGTACCTCAGGCCAGGCCAAAGCTGTGGTCAGGCCATGATCTTTGGCCTGGCTTGGCCTGGCCTATTCTGGCCTGGCCTGGCCTGGCCCACGGCCTGAAGCCAGGCCATGCACATCACTACTCCCAGTCATCCGTCACAAAAACAAGGTCCATCAAGTTTGCGTGGTACGTGTGTCCTTTCTCTTGCAATATTGTTGATTCTAATGCTTCACACTTGGAAGGTTTACATGGGCGACGTTCTGGAATAATTCTTGATTGATTCATAGTATTCGAGGTCTTGTATCATCATTCTGTGTTATGTTGTCCTTGTCTATATATTTGGTATTTCTGTAGTTATGCTACATCAGCAAAACCCTTAAAATGATGTAGTGCCCTAGCCGAGTACAGCCACCTGTGGTAACTTACAGCATCCACAGTGAACACGTAGCAACTGGCTAAAATCTAATATTAGCACTTGATTAAATTACAGCAGATTACAGCGCTTACAGATGTCTTAGCGGTTCATTAATATAGTGGCTTGTAGCATGATACAGTGGTCAGAGCATGGTGGAGAACTTGGGTGAATTTCAAAAAAAACTTGTAGGTACAAGGTAATCTACTAAATTACTATGCCGCTGCATTCGACTCGGAGATGATGTGATAAAAATCCTTGTCAATGTACTTGTTGAGGAAAAATGATTGAGCGAACTTAGAGCTGTTTTGTGGTGTCAGACAAGTATCAGCAACAGGACCAAAGTGGGGAATAATGTGAGTAAAGGAGCGAAGTTGATCTAGGGAGTATGTCCCCGAAAGGCATCACTCCTGCGTGCATGGCACGTTGTAGGGATTCATTTCTGGCTGGGCTTGCAGAGACTGTTTTTACCTTAGTGTTATGTTTGCACTTTTGTAGCTTACATAATCAAGTTACCTTTTCACCAGTTACCAGTATGAGTCTGAGTACTCAGCAAGTTTTCATGATATTTCCTCTTCTCTGAGCCTTGAGCCTGGTCCAGAAACCCTTTAGGGTCGAATAGCAGCTAGGTTCTGCAAGACCCAACATTGTTCAGACTCACCATCTGAATTGTTGTACCTTCAACGTTTCAGAACATGCATCTGTGTGGTGCGTTCCAATGCCAATCCATGTTGCTGAGGCACTATGTCGAGACGTTGAACATAAGTGAGGAAACGTGCAGCCCACGGGAGAGTTCTGCCTGGTGGTGAGACTGGTAGCATAATGAGGTGAACCTCAACAACAACGTGTCCTAGAGTTTGTACATCAGAACAAAATAACCCTGAAAAATACATTAGATTACCTTTAAGCCCGCTAGCGGGCCATCGTTTGGTGCCGTCAACAGTAAATATGGCAGCATCATAGCAATCATACTTCCAATTGGCATCTGGTGGAGATGCATTGACCATCAGAGCAGGAAGGAGGGCTGACCCGCTGTGGTGTGGCGTCTGCTGCACGCGCACTTTGAACCAAATATTAAGATGCTTGAATGGAAGATCCGCATTTGGTGATGCTCGATGTTGTCCTGTCAACTTGTGGAAGCTTTGATTAGTCTGAGCCTCCCGTTGAATGTAATCTGCAAGTGCTGCTCGCAAGTCAGGCAAACAGAACTTCTCGGCGACATCGTCAATAGCTTGGCGTCGTAAGGAGGGGTCAAAATTGAGATGTATGGCAGTCGAGCCAAGGACGAACGTGCAGAGTGGTCTGGGCGCTGTGGTGGACAATGAGGCAAGTTCTGCCTTCTTGAAGAAATTCGATACAACATGCTCTGTCCCCCAGAAATTACTGATGGAAGCCTGGAGATTGCCTGCCTCATCAGCCTCCTCATCATCATCAACCCCATCATCCATGTCATCTCTATATCCAACTCCAGTGGCAGTATGCGTCTGCGATTTCTCAGCAATAGATGTCACGGTATGAAAATATCGACATTTTTCAACGCGATCCAGGTATTGACATATTTGCGGATCGTAGTTCTGGTTGTTTGTTGATTCTGCTGGATCCTTGATCAAAGTTATGTGAGCTCATTCTGTAGTGTCAGCTGACCACTGTATGAGGGAACCGACTTGATGAATACTTGGCACAACACTTTGCATCATTTTGAGCTTTGGAATGTACCAGTTGTCGAGGATGTTTTTGCTCTTGGCACCCCGACGCCCACCGTGCGCGATAATTTCGTGTTTGTGGTCATGAAATGTCTTGAGAGCATTGAGGATCTTCTGGCATTGGTTTCCATCGATTGTTACTGCTTGTGATAAGTATCGGAAGTCCATAAGTGCATGGACAGCTATGACGACGCCCGGAGGTGCAGCATTCGCAATGACAGCAACAAGGTAACACTGTATGTCCCACTGCGCTCTTCCGGTGACTTGCTTGAGCGTCGAGACACCCTGTTTGAAATGTCGAAATGTCACGAGTGGTTGTAAGACAGAGAAACGAAAGTCAAACTCCCCCGCGCCAACAATTCTAATACACCACTGTACATCATGATCATAGGATTCGTGATGCCAATGGTGCAAGGCCTCCAGAGTCAGAAACTGATTTGGATCTGCAAATTGCCAGTCACGCCAGAACGGATCGACAACACCACTGAGGCAGTAGGGCTCACATGCAGCGAAGAAGGCTTCGACATCTTGAGCGTCGCATGTAGATTTGATGCTCTTGAGTTGTGTAAAGGTGAGTTTGGCTGTGTGCGGGGGGTGTTGGAAGGCGTCACCAAATTGCTTATATGAAGCCATGGTGAGTGGTGAGGTCTTTCCTCGTACACAGGCGAGCATGGCCGCCTTGGGTGTATCCACAATATACGAAGCCAGGGGAGTGAAACAATATCTAAGGTTTCCAGCTGGGTCCGACATCATATGCCTGATGCGTGCAGCCTGCTTCAGTGGCTCAAGGATAATGTCAAGACATTGATGGATTAGGCGAGCCTCTAAAACACCTTGCATGCGCTTGACTGGATGCAAAAAATCAGCGATGGGAAGCAGGGCTGTGAGAAGAAAAGTGTGTGATGACACCTTGTTTTGAACTGCCATTTTGATGTTGGCAAGGCTGATGAGGAGGGGGTGGGCAATGCGTCCGCCAGTCATGTTCGTGATATTGGTCTTATCAGAGGAAAGTATTACACCAAGTAGTGTAGAATTCACTGGAAGTTTGGACTGCAATAGAGAAGTAGACGTTAGACAAATAATCTCACTAGACACCAAGGTGCGAACCTGCATCATCCAGGCTGCTTTGCCAGTCATCCATTCGCCGTATATCCGTACCGTGCGCTCCGCCGTGGTGTATATACATTCAGGTACGAGGTCAATATCCTTGGAAAATCTAGGATTGTTGAAGAGCGATTCAATACAGTCCAGAGGATCGCGCCAATACAGGTGCACAGGCAGTTTCATTGGATGTTCAGTGGAAATGACACGATATTTCCATTTGGGGCCAGAAGGTAGAAGCTCAGCACGACCCTGTAGCTCTTTTGCCATACGATAGGAGAGTGGTAAGGCTTTGATCTGTCAAAGACTTGAGTTTCTAGCTGATGCGGAGTCAGTGAAGGAAAATGTACTAGTTGTTACAACCGCTATCTCATACTTTTACATTCTCACGATATGCCTTCCTTTCTTGAACTTGTACTTACTATCTCACGATGACTTGGTCTGTGCGCACATATGGATCTATTTAAAGCACATGTATTACGCTTGTATTCTTCACTTGAATCTTACTAGGTTTTACCTGGAACATCCTTCGCTTAAGACCTCCAATCTTAAGTCGTCTTGAAACCCGATTCTTAGTTGAAGCACTCCTTTGACTAAGTCCACAAGAACTCTCTCTTGTCTGAGAGACTAAGAATCTCAATGACTGAAAACTCTGTCGAGTTGTCGTTGTTAGAACTATCCTAGTTCGTAACACTAGTTCTATCGCTAGGAAGCGATCTATGGCCACCATACTCAACGTCGAGGACAGTAGAAAACTGGCAAGCTCCCAATCCTGAAAGGATGCAAAGGGATAATACAAATTGTTGTTTCGATGATGTGCATATGCATCATCATTGAACCGCTCCAGGAAAGTCAGGCCCCACGCATGTACCTTTGCAGCACCTTGAAATCGTGTAAAATGCCCCCCTGCAGCTCCACCATCCAGTCTCTCTCCATCAGAGGTAGGCAAACCATTCTCCACATCCGCTCCTTCGTGGTGGTAGGCCATATCATCCCCATCCGAGTTAGGGCCCAGGTTCAATGCTGGCGGGAGATCTAAATCCATTGAAACCCCATGAGGGCTTTGAATACCGGGTGTGCTAGAAGACTGAGAGTGCGATGATGATCGATTGGATTCAAAAGATGAAGGGCAATCCAACGAGTTGAGTATTTGTGCCGCACTTGTGTACTCCACAGTAGTATCTTGTCGACATGATATGAGGGGCTGGCCCAGGTGATGTGTAACACCCAAGGCATCCTTGAACTTCTTTAGACAGTTCAGGCAGTTGGGCATTGGTATTGTGTGCTAACACTGCAAGTAACACCCACTTCACTTGCCTTTTTAATTTTCAGCTTACATACTAGCACTAGTAGCGCAGAAAAACATTGTAGCACCATGAATGCATATGATACAGAGAAGGTAGTGGTACGTACAGTATGGTAGATGCAATGCAGACAACATGGATGAATATACTACAAGTAATGTAGTACTCGGTGGGCTTTACTATGTATCCAATGAACATTAAATGTCAGTGCGAAATGAAGACTACTACTACTCAGGGCTCATTCGGTCACAAAGCCCTGGACTTCATCTTGCCGCCTGCCTTCTTCTTCTTCTTCGTAGTGTTCTTCAAGTTCGTCACCTTCTCTTGTGAAACCTTCGGCTTCTTCGAGTCACGTTCAGTGGAACCACTGGCAAGAGGAGTGAGAGGGGTGATGGCCTGAGATGACTCGCCAGAAAGTTCTGTGGTGTGAGCGGTAGTACTAGTAGCACCCTTACGCTTGTTGTTGTACTTAAAGTTGAACCAATCGACATAACGAAAGTATGCAGTGTCGCAAACAGCGGAGGACATTTGCATAGCGGCGGCAGGACCAGTTGAACAGTAGCTTGGGTTTTGAATCACGAGCTTTGTCTATCATGCTCTTCTCGAGCCCGAACCCCTCCATGATAGAGATGATCTCGGCCTTGAGGTTCGCAGCACTCATGTTGAGTACGCGATCTACATTTACCATATCCACAACAGGGATGAGAGTCTGGGTTTTTGAATCATAAAGTGAATCATAACACAAAAAACGGGACGTACCCCTTCAGGCATAGTGCTCAGGATCCCTCCAATCGAATTGAAACTTGCCTGATGCTTCATCCTTCAAGTAGACTGTGATTCTAACTGCCTTCAACTTCAACCAGTTGTGCCCCCCAACGACTACAGGCCCATACATCGTGTCAGATGTTTTGGGCGGAATGAGGCTCTTGAATTTCTCGCGGGTCATCCGCGATCCAGATTTGCGAAGCGACTTTGCAACCTCAGTGTGCTCTTCGGGACCTTGGAATGTGCCGTCCTCATTGATTGATATCTTGATTAGCATCTTAATGTCTGAATTGTTCTTCACCATGTTCCCAAATTTGTGCATGATGGATGCGTTACTTTGGCTGAAACCCACCTCGACGAGCCACTGAACGAAGCTTTTGTCGTTGCCAAACTGATCAACACAGTGCACGACACCCATGATATCCGGGACTTGCTGCAATGATTCTTCATCGGGGAGCCGATTGTTCATGAAGAATTGTGTGTCAATGTACTGGTCATCGTGACTGATTTGCGAAGAGTAGGTGATGAAGCACTTCTGAAGCCATGTGATGATGGTTTCATGTATGGGGGAGGGGCTCATAATCTCGACTTCTTGAGTGTCTGGAAAGTAGTTGGATCTTGTATGTGTCAGTAACAATCAACACAAGATGTAAGTGAGCAATCTGAGCAGCTGGCTTACCTGGCTTTGAACTTTATACTAGGAGATTCAGACGTAAACGATAAGACAGCCGCGTATTCTGCTGGTGTGATATGCCGGATGGTCTTGAAGGGCGTTAGAGATACTCGACGGACTCAATTAATACCTTACGATCGTGTTTAGTTGAAACCACTGAAGTTCTTCAAGAATGGTGATACAGTGATCTTGAGAGTGCAGTCATCAAATCTAACTGAAAAGAAAAAGATCGCAAATAATTTGTACCAATATTCAGACCTTCATCAGCATGATCGCAGTTAAAAGCAAGTGTTTTTATGAATGCTGCTTTAAGGTTATCACCAAGAAGGATTAGCTGATCAAGGTCAGGTAGTTCTACTACAGGCTTGAAAATGTCTTCATGCAATTCTTCAAGTGTTTGTTGACCAAAGACGAAGGATAACTTCGGATTGGCTGAGGGTGTTAAAGGCAGCCAGTCTCCTGACTGGCCTGCAGATTGAGTAACATTAGAGTACAATGAGGGCGTTGAAGGTACAACAATTCTGATGGTGATTCAGAACAATGTGTTGGGTCTTGCAGAACCTAGCTGCTATTCGACCCTAAAGGGTTTCTGGACCAGGCTCAAGGCTCAGAGGAGAGGAAATATGATAGAAACTTGCTGAGTACTCAGACTCATACTGGTAACTGGTGAAAAGGTAACTTGATTATGTAAGCTACAAAGTGCCAACATAAGGTAAGGTAAAGACAGTCTCTACAAGCCTAGCCAGAAATGAATCCCTACAGCGTGCTGAGGGGGAGAGACCCATGTCTGCTGGCACTGATGGCCATGATGGAGACTCGTTGGAGAGTGTTTAAGTTAAGATGCCAACAAAGGTCTATCAATACAGCCCAGGCAGGAGCTCAACCAGTGGCCAGCTGACATATCTAGTTGTGGACTAGTGCTCCATTGTTCCACAAAAATTCATACTACTACTAGTAATAATCTACTTCAAGTCTGTCTTTTTGCACAATTTTGCTTGAGCCATGCAGTTATTGCTGTCAGATTCAATGATATTCATAGTAGAAAGCCCATGCGTCATGGGGACAGCTGGGACTTTGAGCAAGAGCGGAGTTCAAACCTGAAATACAGCACTCCGCAGTGCTACACAGTGGTACACAGCAGCATACAGCGGCATGTAGCAGACACGGTGGTCTGCAGTGCCACTCAGGTGCTCTGTACTAGGTAGCATATGTAGTATACTTCATGTCCAATAAATCATTCTTACTGATTGTGCAAGACTCAGAGAAATACATTAAGCTGCCACTATCACAGCCCCTAGTACAGATTCAAAAGAGACTCAAATTGGAGGCCACAGGGGTTGACACGGTATCATAGGTACAATGTAATACAACAAGAAGATCGCATTATAAACCGTTATCTACAGGAGCCTCCGAGTCATGAGTGGGCTGGCATCCAAGCGTCAGAGAAACATCTTGTGGAATATGTGAATTGAAGAGTTACTGTACAATTTAAAGTTGCTTACCCAGGCGATTGGCTGGTACCAGTAGTTCATCCAAGTCATGAACTCGACCATCATCAGATGTGCGACGACGTTTTCGGGGCTTCGAATTACTATCTGATAATGTGACACCGCTTTTGCGGATGGAATGGCATATGTAACCGATACTGAAATTAGCGTCCATGAGCTGTTTCTGAGCTTCTTCTGCTTGAAACCTGTATAGCCTCCCAAGTGCTTCATTCTCTTTGATGATGGAGTCTGCAAGTTTTTTTTCTGCAAGACGAACATCTCGCTGTGCTCTGGAGGCGTCCAAAACTAGCCTGGCTCTAGCTTCTTCGGCGGAGTCAGTGGATTCCTAGGCAATTATCAGCACTCATAGTATACCATAAGTATGAATAGATGTATAATTTACATCACCAGTAGTACTTGTGTCACTCTCATCATAATCTTTGTTTGTTTGGAAGGTGGACACATGTGCAACAAGGCTATGGTGCGACTCTGAGATATTTGGCGTGATCAAGTGTTGCATGAGCCCTCCAGCCTTGGAGGGTATGTATTTTGGAAGAGCACCAATAGCTCTAGGAGTTCCAGTTGACATTGGAATACATTGTACTGATTGCCAATGGGTGGATGGATAACAGGAGTCTGGGGGAAGATATGTTCGGGGCCGGGTATATGGACTTTTTTGGCTCGGGAGGGAGAAGCAGGTGTCACAGCATTGAGTGGGCCGGATGACACAGGAACGGCTACAGTTGGTGTCACTATAGAGGCTTGGTCATTAATAGTAGAGGACATAATGCAATAGAACAATGTATCTAGTTGAAACAGTTCACGAGCATACGGGTGTCTACGGGAGTATTATTATGGCATCAAGCGGACTCAGTAGCAATAGGTAGATTCAATTACAAGTCTACATGTTGCTTTTTATCTCATATCATGGGACTTAGTTTATTTAGCGAGTTCAGGCCATCTGTCTTTGCCGTTGTTTCCTCCACCAACCATGGGCAAGTTGAAGCGTCTGCGAGTGGTGCTATCTGATTCCTCAGCGCTCAACCTGAGTGATTACGACTTGGAGATCGCAACTCCACTTGTCGAGCCTGAGGTTGACTCACCTTCGGGGCCTCGTCGGTGTACCAGACGTCCCAATGCTGGAAAAGGTGGAGCAGCCTCTCAGTTAAGGAGGGCTGGAGAAGCTGTGATTGATGAACCAGGAAGATGCACTGGCAAGGGACAACAGTTTGTTATACCTGATGGAGAGCCGGAGAACATCATGGCGCCATCTCCAGCGAAAAAGAGAACTCGCAAGAAGGGTAAAAAATCAGTAAGTTCTACAATGTGAAGCTACACATTCCCTTACACTTAATATTCCACAGGCTGTACCAGCAGTTACGACACCAGATCAATCGGATGATGCAGGTTTCGCACCTTCTCTGCACGTTGCAGAGCCTGGTGAAAGGTTCAGGTTACAGAAGAACCCCATTCCTCCGGGTTACGTCAGTTTGCAGCATTTTGGGTTGGAGGAGCACCCTGAGCATCTAAAATCTTGTATTCAGCGGGATAGACCACGCTCCCATACTCACACAGAGGTTGCAAGAAGGCCTGCTGTTGAACCGCCTGTCATACGTGCACCCACTATCCATGGGGCGCAGCCTACCATCCCACGCCCGAAGCCACCTGTTCGCAAAAAATCGTCGGGGGCAGGTCGAGCTTTTCCAGACAGCGCTTCCTCCATCTTGTGGCCTGTTGCTGTATCGGAAAATGAAGAAACCGAACATCACGGCGACAAGGATATGTCCAAGGTTGATGATGGGTTAAACATGGTCGATGATGACAAGTTCCCTCTGAGCAACGACGAAATGTGTACCTCTCCACCTGTTGAATTGTCAATTGACAGATCTGCAGACGAGAATGAGGATATCGGCCACACCCAGCGCCATCAAGGTCAGGCAGAACAACGGGTCGACCGCCTTGGACATGCATCTCGAAAGGATGACAGGCAAGATAGGCGTAAAGATCACGGTGAGCGGAGCCAACCACAAACTAGTTGATTGCATGGTGCTAGCAAACAAGCTCGTTCCAATACAATAGCGGAAGTGGTAAGTAACTACTATATGGTATACTCAGCTTGGATTGATCATGTTCATCAGCCTAACGTGGATTATGATGTCGTTAAACGGCATCAGAAGACCAATCGTCGTATTTGGTCTCCATCACCAATGTACTTGCATTCAGTGCGCCATTCTGGCTTCACGGTCAAACAGCCGAACACCAAGCGCGCTTGCACCAGCAATCTCCGGTCAAACAACGATCGTCAAGCGGCTGTGGACTCTGATGGTGACATGAAGGTTGATTCAGATTCAGAAGTCTGCGGCTGCACAAAGGCAGCCAAGAATGCACAGGGCAGTGCTGTTGTTCCAAAACGGAAGACTCTTGGTTTCTTTCCAGATCTTTGGGTCAAACTGCTAAATTACACAAAGGCCTGTTTCAGGTTGCATCTTGCCATTGCAGACCCATTCCCTGCACGCAAGGAAGCCCTTGGTGATACTGGTATATGCTTGGAACTAGTCATGGAATCGATCATGGCTTGGGAGGCACAAAATTGCTGTCTTGAAGCAGATTTTTTTTTTTGGCTGGTCTAATAGTAGTGTGTCGCTAACAATTTTATCTAGGTTTCTACCCCCAATACAAGTATGACATGGCCACTGTTGTAAGGGTCGTTTTTATCTGAGATTCCCCATCAATACTCAAGTCCATACGCCGGCAGATCTATAATGATTCCATCAACTTTCGCAGTAGGATCAAGCAAATCACGATCAATGTTGTTCCTGTGGAGTACAAGCTGAGTGGCAGTGAGAGCGAGATCAAACAGAAAGCAAGTACATTGTTGAAGGGTTCAACATATTTGCATGGAGACCGTGATGAGCATGTATGCACCATCATAATCTCAAAATCTGATGCTAACCTGCTAGCAGGATCGTACTTCTAACTTTGTGCACAGCGGCCTCCGCTCTGTCTGCCTTCAAGCATTCTATGACGGCGGTTCGAAATCATTACAACAATTTCCTGAATTTCATAACACCATCCCTCGCAAAGCCCTTCTCCTCGTTGCCACCATCGTAAGCCTATCGAATCAGTCCGTGCATCGTTGTTTTTTTATTGATTTATATTACTCTTTGTATGGCCATGTGAACACGAAGCAAACAGCTTTGGGAGATTCCGGAAAGGTGTACCATAAACTAACAAATATGCTCAAGCAGGTCGCAGATGATGAATATCATAGCGAGAAGCTCGATGAAGCGCTCCGATCTTGGGCTCTGACTGGCATGTATGTGTTCCTGTGTTATTTAAACTAGTACTATTGATCATCGACATCAGGAAAACCCCAACTTACTTAATCTTGCTTAATCAACTTAGCCACATTTGTTTCCTCTCTCATGCATCATCTACCTAGTAAATTTTGTATTTTTTTAGTGTAACCTGTAACAAAATATGTATGCTAATATGACTGAACAACTTTTTCCTGAATATGTCAAATTTGAATTTCTAGCAAAGTAGGCTAAGTCACTAAGTACGACTTAAGTCTGTTTAAGGCAAGCTTAAGTAAGTTGGGGTTTTCCTGATGGAGACAGGACTGGGGTCATTGTTGATGATGAGCCTCAAGACCTCGAGAGCGATTCCGACTGGGTGGTTGAACTTGATTAATATGCACTAGCCCTTACATCCCATACTGATCACATCATATCTACTACCGTATTACCCTTGCTTCAATGCTAATGTTTTCATATTGCACTTGATACCGCTTGTGGCATGCGAGAACACATCTAAACTATCTGACGTGCATAGTAACAGGCAGTATTTAAAGGATTGTACAACTCTGTGTAGTGCTATATAGCTACCTTATACACCGCTGCACAGTACTAATAATAGTCTACACAGCGCTATATTTAGCGATCGTGAGATATTTCAGGTAGCGACGAATGAGTTCCTGCACAGCTTGACTCAATTTGGCAGCACTGTGTGGCGCTGTGGCTCCACTGCACAGGGGGGGACTTCACTGTGATGCTGCAATCACTGTATGGCACTGTGTGGTACTGCACATTGCCTCAAATCACACAAGGGTTTTGCTGATGTATGTAGCTTTGAGCCATATGGAATCAATTCTTGTCACACTTTTGTTTGAGTCTGGCCACTGAGCTTCAAGTCAAACAACTTTATAATACTAGATTATGCCACTAGGAACCTTAGCCCTGTTTAACTGTGAGTCTTGTTTAGCTATGAGCGACTGGAAGTGTTGTGTCGCTATGAACTGTGAGCCTGTGTGAACTGTGAAGCCTCGTGACTTGCTGTTGTGAGGCCCCATGTGTGTGACCTCTGTGAGAAAGTTGTAGTTTACTGATGTTTGCCAAAAATATCTATCAAAAGCATCTCCTGCCCGATTCTGTGATGGAAGGAAATCGATGCCCGTCTAGTATACTAGTGTACAGCGGGCATGATTCCTTATCATAAACCACCGTGATCCAATTTTACCGAGAATGATCTCAGCGACACAACTGTCGCAGCTGCCTCAGGATGTGCGGGTGAATGTTTTGCGATCGATCCTTAGTTTGTTATCGCCATAACTGATGTGTCACTTAGAAACTGGTTCAGAGAGTGTCCATGAATCGTTCGGTTGCAGACTTTGAGAAGCTGTGCAATCGACTTCCACATTGTTCCGCATTTGAGCTATGTATCCTACAGCCACTGCTCTACATACATCTCGATCCAGAACGCATTCCTGCGAAGTCAACTCCAGCCGCTGCCACTGATATAGAGCTCGTCTACAGGTCGCTTCACGCGATTGTTACAACTCTGGGCTGTATCGATGGTGGCCCCCCGGCAGGTTCGGAAAAACAACATCTGCTTTCCGCCTGGAACCGTGTCGCTCCCTGGCTTATCTTCTTTCATGACCAATTCATCATGTGCAGAGCCAACTATCGACTCGTCGACAAGATGGCTGCCATCAGACTTGTTACTAGCTTACTATTTTATGTCTCAACTCTTGGTGACAAGCGCAGCATAACCATATTGCTTACCACTCCTGCCCTTTATCGCCCGATCGCAGAGTTGTGGTTGTTAGCCCTGGAAACCAAAGACAAAGACCCCGCTCGCACTACTTCTTTTCGAGTTTGCGGCGTCATGTTGGTTTCAGTATGCGTTCACGATGAATCCTTTGTGACCATACTACTCGAATTGTCAGGTGGCATTGACGCCGTCACTTCTGCAGCTCTGAAATATCTCAAGAGCTTACGGTCGATGGCTAAGGACCCTGACATAGCCTTCAAGGCTTTCAAGTTCGGGCTGCTTGTACCAGTGTTTTCGTGCTGTATTGGAATTATTGCAACCATGAGCATGCTGGATGCGGCGATACGGGAAGCATACGTCCCCCGGCAGTCCGTCAAAGAAATTTTTGGGGCTCTCCGTGTTCTTCAGTCTCTTCCTCTGGGTAGAGAGAGCATGGCGGATGCCCTTGCCTCAAGTTTTACGTACCTCGACTTTCTCCTTAAACGTGGCGACGACCCTGTATCAGCACTCCATCAAGCCCTTTGCGCACACGCCTTCGAAACAATAGTCCATATAAGTCCTTCCGGACCGGAGGTGAAGGTAGTGGAGACGGATCCTCGTAGGATCAACGAGGTTTTTTTTAGGATCTTATTCAGATACAGTCTTCACGACAAAATATTGTCCTACGTCTGTAAACATGTGGACGCTTGGTCTAATAATCTCGGACCAATCGTGAGACAAGACGAACACCTCTTGGATATCTGGTCCAGTCTAGAGCAGACCATTCGAACATATGGGACACTTAAGTTCAAAGCAGAAACGATATGGTGGCCATCACTGAGTAAAAAGGGCTGGGTTCTACAAGTCAGTCACAGACTTCATTGCTTCATCCCTGCTGATTCGTCGTCTTAACACTACCAGTGTTACTGCAGTGGTACTGCAGAAGACATTTGCTTCAGGCAATGTGCGGGATGTCAGGTTGTACGGTATTGCTCAAAGCGATGCCAGCGTGATTCCTGGCACAGTCACCATAGGTTGAGCTGTAATTTTTTAAAGGCAGCTGTCGGTAAGTCGTCTCGATAGATATGCACATTGTTTCCATTGACAATGTACCCAGGGTCATCGACACCGCACCGCATTAAACGTAGTCTGCGTCTGCTAGCCGCTCTAGAAGTTGACCATATGCAACGCAAGTTGGACAATATTCAGAGATTGTTCGCCGCTGCACAGTGCGAATATCCGAAAGATCGAGAACGACTTGTGCTCGAGCTCGGTCTTGATAAGGACGACGAGTCTGTTCGACCTCTTCGAGACTACCTCTTCCTGTTCAACGGCCTCTCTGAAAATGAGGTCGTAGACCGCATATCATCATCCTGGCCGGATCCAAGGGGCCAACGTCAAGGACAATTCCTTTGTTCGGTCATCACGATACACGATCGATATGGGTCGCGGCAAATTTTATTCAGTCCGTGTGCGGCATTAGATATGGAGAAAGTGCCGCAAACGCTCAGCCGTAACCTTCAGGACGTGTGAATTCCTGTACATCGTTTGGCGGGACTTGCATGCGTTTGTTCTTTTATCTGCTGTGTCGGGTCGTGCTGCCGGCCCCGACAGGGACGATGTAGTCATATCACTTCTGATTAGTAGTAGTACGACGGTTCATTAATCATTGCTTTCTCCAGTCGCCTTGTTTACCCCTCACGCACTGTATATGTAGTACAATTCAATTTAGATATATATGACTTCGGAGTGAAGTCTTTTGGGATCGTAGACCCTGTGTCGGACATGATGAATGACCAGCTTCAGTTGTGAGGAAGCCGCAGCCAGTCATTCATTGTCAACCTTTTCTTTTCCGACGTACCAACGTACACCGAAATTAAAACCAACAAAAATTACAGGATGTCAGTACTAATCCGTGTTCAAAACTTCCCACTAATTCCAATCTCATCCGTGCTATGACGACGCAATGTAGGATCAGCAATGTATGCGAGTGCTGTGTAGAGCGAAGACGTACAGCCATTGGCGCTTCATATTTCTTCCTTCGCGATTCCAGATCTGACCCAATATAGAACATCAATATCGATGAACAAGTGCAAGCAAGACCTGAGCAACATGAGCTCACACACATTGCTGGTAACGGCTGAGCGTTTGTACTGTCTCCATATCTAATGCAGTATGTGGACTGAATAAGATCTGCGACGAATATCTATCGCGTATCGCGACAACCGAACACAAGAATGATCGTCGAAGATGGCCCCTTGGATCCGGCCATGACGATAAGCGGTCCACGACCTCATTTTCAGATAGACCATTAAACACAAAGAGGTAGTGTCGTAGAGGTTGAACTGATATCTCTTCCTTATCTATAGTGATCTTGACAACGAGTCGATCCTGATCTTGTGGATACTTGCATCGCGCAGCGGCTACCTGGTCCTGAATATCCGACCACCTGCACAAGACCACGCGAGCTTCTATGCCAGATAGCAGGCAGAGACTACGTTTCACGTAGTGCGATGTCGATGAACCTGGACAGATTGTCAATGAAAATGATGTGAGCCGAATGATCGAAAAGACTTGCCAACAGCTGCCTTCAAAAATTTACAGCTCCATCTGTGATGACTATACCAGGAATCACGCTGGCATCGCTTTGAGCAGTACCGCACAACCTGACATTCCGAGCATTGCCTAAGCTGAGTATCTTCTGTAATATCACCACAGTAACACTGTTCTTTGGGTAAGTTGACCTGCAGGAACGAAACAACAAAGTCAGTTACTGACTCGTAGAATCCAGCCCTTTTTATCAGGTGATGGCCGCCTTATCTTTTCCTCCCTGGACTTGAGACTGGCATATAATCGTATCCTCATCTCGACTGCAGACCAGCGCTTTCGGATGGTTTCGTCTGGTAACACATCTGGTCCAAGAGCATTAGACCAGGCGTCCACGCGTTTGTACGCGTAGGTCAATATTTTGTCGTAGACGAGGAAAATGTCTAAGACCACAAGAAAACTTCTCTTGCAATCATGAAGATCCACCTCCACAACGGGTCCTTGGATGCCCATGGCTATTTCGAAGGCATATGAGTGGAGAGCTTGATGTAACACTGGGACAGTGTCATTCGCATGGAAAAGGAGAGCAACGAGGTACACGAAACTCTGGATGAGTGTGAATTTGCCAAAGTTGGGATCCATGCTCTCTACAGAAGAAAAAAGAAGTTGGATGATGCGGCAAATCAAGAAAATCTTTTTAATGGATAGTCGTAGGATGAATTCTTCCCGCATTGCGGCGTTGTGCTTGCTTAATTCGATAATGACAATAACGCAATTCGAAAACGTGTATGTAAGCATCCCGAGTGATGTTGGAAGGCTTGTGACTTTATTAGGGTCCTGGGCCATCGATCCTATGTGCATGACGTATTCCAGAGCTGTAGAAACGACCGTGCCAATGTCGCCTGACACTTCGAGCATGGTTGTCACAAAGGCTTTGCTGCTCGTGCACTCTGCAAGCACCAATGGGATGACAATTTCAAGAGAAGCGAGTTGAGGGCCATAGATCGATTGATTACACGGATGCTGGGGAATGATCAGCACATCCTCGTCTTTTATTTTGAGGGCGAGTAACCATAACTCTACGAGCAGATGGTAAAGGGAGGGTGTGGTGATCAATGCTGTGTCCCCGCCGCTTGTGATCATGTTATTGGCCTGCTGCAAAATACAGCCAACCAGGTCGACAGCTAGCCTCCTGCTAATTGGCCTATAGTTGGCTCTGCGCATGATAAATTGGCTATGAAAGAAGACAAGCCAGGGAGTAACACGGTTCCAGGCAGAAAGCAGATATTCTTTTGGCTCAGTGCCAGGACACTGTGACTTGTTCAATGTTTTCATGATCCCAACAAGTGACCACTTTGCGAGCTCAATATCGGTGATAGCGGCTGGAGTAGACTTTTCAGGAATGAAATCTGAGTCGAGGTGTATGTAGAACACTGGCTGCAGCATACATAGCTCGGGTGCGGAGCAGTCTGTAAGTCGATCACAGAGCTGCTCAAAGTCAGCTACCGAACGATTCGACACTCCCCGCACCAGCTTCTGTATGATATATCAGTATGCAGCGATAACAAACTAGTAAGGATAGATCGCAAAACGCCTGCCTGTATATCCTGGGGCAGCTGTGACAGTAGTATCGCTGAGATCATTCTCAGTAAAAATGGGCGGTGGCAGGTGGTGACTGAGTCTCTCGTAGGTAAACCAAATCGAAGGACTTAAGATCTAATGCGGTAATCATCGGCCCTCGAGGCCTCATGTTCATACACTGGATTAAATGTCGAGTCGCTTCAAGTCGATATCGAGAAGTATAAGTGTAAACAAGTATAAATAGCGCTTGCGTCCGAGTCAGTCGCGGCCACCCCAAACCCTCCCAAACCTTACTACAGACGATAGATGAAGCTAAGCTTATAACAGATCATATAGCCCTAATTGAATTGTACTACATATACAGTGAGTGATGGGTAAACAGAGCGACTGGAGAAATCAATGAACGTTAACATTCGTACCAGAATCAGAAGTGATATGACTGCGTCATCCCTTTTGGGGCTGGCAGCCAGACCCGATACAGATCAAAGAACAAACACAAGCGAGACCCGCCGAAAAATGTACAGTAATTCACACATCCTGAACGTTACCGCTGAACGTTTGCGGCACTATCTCCATATCTAATGCAATACACGGACTGAATAAAATTTGCCGTGCCGCATATCGATCGTGTATCGTGATAACTGAACAAAGGAATAGTCCTTGAAGTTGGCCCCTCGAATCTGGCCAAGATGATAAGCGGTTCACGACCTCATTTTCAGAGAGGCCATCGAACAGGAAGAGGTAGTCTCGAAGAGGTCGAACCGATTCTTCGTTCTTATCAAGAGCTAGCTCGACCACGAGTCGTTCCCGATCTTCCGGATATTCATACCGTGCAGCGACGACCAATCTCAGAATATTGTCCCACTTGCGCTGCTTATGGCCCACTTCTAGAGCGGCTAGCAAAGGCAGACTACGTTTCACGTGGTGTGGTATCGACGAGCCTGGGTACATTGTCAGTGGAAATAATACGCATATCTTAACATCGAAAAGACTCGCCGACAGCTGCCTTTAGAAATTCACAGCTCAACCTATGGTGACTATACCAGGAATTACGCTGGCATCGCTTTGAGCAGTACCGTACAACCTGACATCCCGCACATTGCCTGAGTCGAATGTCTTCCGCAGTACTACCGCAGTAACACTGGTAGTACTGAGTCGACGAATCAGCAGGAACGAAGCTGAAGCAATGAAGTCTATGACTGACTTGTAGGACCCAGCCCTTTTTACTTAGTGATGGCCACACTATCATTTCTGCCTTGGACCTAAGTATCCCATATGATCGTATTTTCTGCTCTACTTCGGACCAGACATCCCAGAGGTGTTTGTCTTGTCTCACGATTGGTCCGAGATCATCAGACCAGGTGTCCACGTGTTCTGAGACGTAAGACAAGATTTTGTCGTGAAGAGTGTAATCGATTAAGACCCTAAGAAAAGCCTCATTGGCCATATGAGGTTTCCCCGGTCCCACCATCTCCACTGACAGGTGTTCAGAAGGACTTATGTGTACCATTGTCTCGACGGCGTGTGCGCAAAGGGCTTGATGGAATACTGAAACAGGGTCGTCGGCACTTTCAAGGAGAAGGCGGAGGTACGGAATAGTTGAGCGGAGGGTCCCCGTCATGCTCCCTCTGCCCGGAGGAAGAGACTGGAGAACACGGAGAGCCCAGAAAACCTCTTTGACAGACTGCCGGAGGATGTATGCTTCCCGCATGGCAGCATCGTGCATGCTCGTCGATAAGATAATTGCAACACAGCACGAAAACATTGATACAACCATCCTGAGCTTGAAAGTGTCGGAGGCTATATTGGGGTCCTTAGCCATCGTCCGTATGTTTTTGACATACTTCAGAGCTGCAGAGGCGACGGTGTCGACGCCACCTGACACTTCTGCTAGTATGGCCAAAAAGGATTTGTCGCATATACATTCTGAAATCACAAAGGTGCCGAAAATGCGAAAAGAAGTGGTGCGAGCGCCGGCCCGCGATGACAAGCACACTACATCTCTGTCTTTGGTGTTCACGGCTAACAACCACAACTCCGCGATCGGGCGATAAAGGACGGGAGTGCTAAGCACTGATATTTCGGTGGGGTCGCCCTCAATCGCAGAAACATGAAATAGTAAGCTAGTGACAACCCTGATGGCAGCCATCTTGTCGATGGGTCGATAGTTGGCTCTGCACATAATGAATTGGTCATGAAAGAAGACAAGCCAAGGAACAACACGCTTCCAGGCGGAAACGAGATGATGCTTTTCCGGACCTGCCGAGTCTGAGTCAATACCAGAACCATCGGTATGCAAAGTTGCAACAATCGCGAGAAGTGACTGGTAGACGAGCTCGATATCAGTGGTAGCGGCTGGGGTCGACTGTGCAGGAATGCGGTCTGGGTCGAGATACATGTAGAACACTGGCTGCAGGATACATAGCTCAGATGTGGAGCAATCTGGAAGTTGATTGCACAGCTTCTTAAAGCCTGCAACCGAACGATTCAGAGTCACTCTTCGGACCAGCCTCTGAGTTGACATATCGGTTACGGCGACAGAATAAGGACTGATCGCAAAACACACCTGCACATCATGGGGCAGCTGTGACAGTAGTGTCGCTGAGATCATTCTCGGTAAAATTGCAGTGGGTTTATGATCGATTGATCGCTAAACTGATTTACTGAGGGGCTGCTGACTCAGACCCAGTCTGCCAGATATGGAAGGATTAATTGATCTTGGCTCGATGTTTACAGAAACTGAGAAAAATACGGATGCCTTCTGCCACACGAACATCCAAGAGCGCTTTTCCTCGCAAGATTTACAAGCGCATCCTAATATACCCAATGAGAATATGCAAACTGTTGTGAGCCATTCCAACCCTCCTGGATAAGCTGGTCCGGCTCAAATACTCGTGAACAGACCATTCTCGTTGATGACAGGGTTGAAGACCAACTTCCGTCGAGTATAGCGATCCATGAATGACACGAGTAGTGCAATACATGCGTTTAAAAGTCAGGGAAGATGTAACGAGCACAAGGCCGAGGCGTTCTAGATAGTGTATTTGAACGATGTCGAGCGTTGTGCAGCACAAGCCAAATGACGGGTTCCTGGTATTGCCTGCATAATTCACTAACAACACAAGAGTCCTAGATAGTGCTGAGATAAGTTTGTGATGCGTAGAAGGGAACTTACTCGACAGCTGGACCTATAAGGTCAAAAGCGTGTTCGGCTATCCAGACAATGAGCCGGATTGTGCGGAGCAACTCTTTGGCATCCACTTTTGAGGGGCTCACATAAATGGCAGGAGTGAAGTCCCTTGGGGTCGTAGACTCGGACATGATCTTGTCATAACCTTCATCTATCGTCTATAGTAGAGTTTGGGATGTAAATACCTTTGCGCGACTGATGCAAACGCTATTTATACCCGTCTAATGTTGTAGGTTTTTATTTATACTCTCGACCTCCAGTCGGCTTTCTATTCTGAATGTGAACCTCGGTGAGGCGATATCATTGATAAGCGTTTCGTGGCGTAGTATGAATCTACCATATAAACATGAAGCCTTGAAGCTTGAAATTTTAAACTTGAGGGTCGATGGGTCAAGTCGGCCAGTCGGCAGGAATGACACAACAAAGTCTGTTGCTCGTAGATTCAACCCCTTTCATCGGGTGATAGTCGTCCTCCCTAGACTTGAGACTGGCATATAATCGCATCGTCATCTTCATCTCGACCGCGGACCAGCGCTCCTAGATAGTTTTGTCTTGCATTGTGATTGGTTCGACAGCATTAGGCTAGGAGTCCACGTGTTGCCACGCACAGGTCAAGCCTTTGTGCTGAATGAGGTAATCGTACAATCCCATGAAAATACTTACCTATGCAGACTACACCTCCGGGGGTCTCGAAGGACCCAGCGCTGTTTCAAGGGCACGTGAGCGGAGAGTTTGGCAGTAATATAGCACTTGTAGCACCAAGATAGTGTTAGTGTCACTGTCACTGTCGGATGGCCAAGGAAACCCGAGTCGGCGAGGTACTACCTCAAAACCCCAGAAGATTGACGGTTTGAGTCTCTGCTCCATGATCCCTGCAGAAGACAGAAGTTGGCACGCGAGACTGAGTAAATTTCTTTGACGAACTGTCGGATCCTCGGAGGATGCATTCTTCCCGCATTGATGCTGTTACTCATTTCCTGACCTGCATTACATCATCTTTGAAACATTTGATGCATAAAAAAAATAGGCTACTTAACGGCTTGCAGAACAGGCGCACAAGTCTGAGTCTCTAGCTTCTGTTCTGATGCATCAGAATGATATTGTAGCCTGAATTGTATGGGATATAGGGACAACGAGACCAGGGACATGGACGAGCTGAAATTAAAATTGGCCGAACGGAACCGAATTCTGGTTCGCTATACTTTTCCCACATATCGCTGATCGGGTTGGCCCTGTACCCGTTAGCACTTGGCAGGCAACCTTCACAGCAAACTTGGATAGACTGAAACTTTGAAGTCGGTGCCTGCCCATCCCCTCTCGGATGGATTTCTCTCTTACATCGAGACGGCCGAGCCCACCATACACATATACTACTGGTGACTGCGCGGCGTTCGCGGTAGAGCGGTAGAGGTGGCCTACACACCACTGTCACATCCTTCGTGCATTCACTCAGAGCCACTCTTGGCTGGCCACACAGCAGAGAAGACACCGGAATGCAGAATGTCAGACCCCAGGTATCAGAAGGCGGTACCGTGCAGTATCGATGATTACGAACAGCCTTGACAGGTTCATGTCATTGTCTAACGCTATATAGCGATTGATGATTCTCGCCAGGTCAGCGTTATCTAGGACGCAATCTCCCCTCACCTCGAGTCTGCTTTCTCAAGATATTACTCGACAGTGACACCTGCGTCTCCTCTCAATATCTTCCTCTTGTCTTCCTCATTCTTGAGTATGCACTTCGTTCGCTTCTTTATATGTATTTCTTCTTGTCTCTCTGTTGCTCGTGCTTTCAGTGTGACTGTTGGGACTCCCACTCAATGTGGCCCTCTCAACATTTCATGGACTGGTAAGCGCATATCTAGTACACTTTATACGCTCCCGCTGAATATTATCGGGGTCGTCAGGTGGGCAAGCACCATTTGAAATACTTTTAGCTCCCGTCCGTCGGCGCTATCGTCTCAAGCGCATCAATTGTACACTAACCTTTGTGCTTTCCAGTCTTTGCAAACGTATCAGAATTATACTGTACCAGCATCGGGCTTCAGCAATGGCAAAGGCTCTTTTTCAATACCGCAATTGTCATTGCCGACGGGAACTACGTTTCTACTCGTCATGTCTGACGCTACCGGGTTTGGTTCGGGCGGGACGTCAAATATATTAACTGTCGGGAGTTCAGTTGGAGATAACGTTTGCAGCACTGCAGTTTTGTCACCTCCTTACACGTTCCAGTTGGATCCACTTCCGCCGATACAATGCAGGTAAGTTTGGTCCGCCTACTTTTTGTGGCACTGACCTACCACTACTGCAGTCCATGGACCCTTCTGGCTCAAAGTACTGCAGTCCTGCCCATTACTATTGTGGTCAGATCATCGCAAATCCTATGAAAATAATCTACTTATCTTGCCACAGCAACTTATTCCTGGAGGACAATTGACTATATTCTATTCCGATAGCGACAATTTTACCTCAGTAACAGATGTTACCGGAGGGACGAACCTCATGTATTTTGTCACCGACTCCTTGGGCAGACAAGGTGGGATCTCTGGGTTCGAACAGGTGGTAGGGACGGGTAATTTCTCGTGCATAAGCACCACCTCGCCATCAATCACTGCAGGCATATCATCCACGATCACGGCTTCATCTATTTCAAGCAGTTCAGCAAGCAGTTCGACTACAACTAGTACATCAAACAACGATGTTGCTATTATCGCGGGCACGGTGGGCGGCAGTGCGGTGGTCCTTATAGGATCGGTCATCCTCGGCATGTGCTTGTGGCGTAAACGGAGGGCATCTCGCTCTGCAAACGTTCAGCCTCCCACACAAAGCTATCCAGGTCAACTGCAGCGTACAGATCCAAATTACAAAGTCGGCCCTCACGGTGACATTCCGCCATCATTCCCTTTCCCATCCGAAACACAAAACTACTATATCCGACCCATTCAACACAGCCTGGGAGCCCAGTCAGATATGACCAATTCGTCCGCCGGCAACTTCGCACTTGTTGCACATGCCTCATCCACAGACTCTCCTGTCTACGGGGATTTTCGTTCGACTGTGCCATCTGCTTACAACCGCCAATCACCCCCGTCTATCGGAAACTTCACTACCAATGATCCTCGCACACCATTCCATCAGACATTGCATTCACGCCAGGGCGCAAACGCAGACTCTGCTGCGTATGGAGACGCTCGAAATTTGGCCATGTCATCTGTTGACAGACGAATGACTACCGTCGCTGAAAGTCCATCACAATTATCACACGAGGCAGATCTCGCTAGCTACCTTGGACCATCCATTCAATCTGGATTACAATCAAGCCCCCTTAATGCGCTTGCCACCAACTTGGCGGCTAGGGACCATCATGCACCCTTCAATCAGACACAGCCTTGGCACCAGAGCTCTAACACAGACTTCTCTCCATATGGAGACGCTCAAATGTCAGATGTGGCACCCATCGAGTATATGGCTGTGGGGCCTCGACCAGCACCACCATCACCACGGAAGACAGTCCCTGTCTACCTTACTCCATCCGTTCAACCCGGAATCCAATCAATTGCTACCTCTGTGGACAATGTCGCAGTTAAGAACTCCCTCACATCCTTTAATCGGACACAAAGTTTCTCTCAGAGCCCCGACACAGACAGCTTAGCTGTGCACGGAGCATCTGGAGGTCAAAATATGGCGTCGGCTAACGCGCAAACTGGCGCTGATAATGTTACGCCAGGCAACAATGGTTCAGTTGAAGCTCCGCCGCAGTATTCAGATGGTCGGGGAGTAGGTGTCTTGTAATCTGAGTCTGCGTCATGACTACGTCCTCACACTCTTGAGTCTTCGGAAATGTATGGGTATGCCTATTAGCGCGTTCGTTTGCACATGATTTTATCTCGTTCGAGTTTTTCAGGCCTGTCTTCAGTAATGAAGTACAAGGCCTACTTTAATTTGGTCCCTATGTATGGCATATTTTTCTCGAGCGTCTTATGATATGTAATAACATGTATGTACTTTAGTGACACACCAGGAAATATTTCCGATACTGTAGATAATCACCGGTCAATTCGAGCAATGGTTAATCTTTCAACTCCCGTGATGACTCCTAGTTCTTAACGTAATGGTAACTCACTGATATGAACACCCTGTAATTTTAGTTGGTCTTCAAGCTTCCGTCCTGTGACAGATCCCAAACAAATTTGGATTTACCAGCAAGTTTATAAAACAGCTCAAGATGTGTGTATAGATTCGGTCTACGTTAGTACGCCGGGAAAGACAAGTCAATTGACAACGATTGCTTGGCTGCGACTTCCTCATGACTAAGTTGGCCACTCTCCGTCAACGCCCCATCGACATCTACATGCGCATCGACCGTTTCGTCTCTGACAGCAACCTTGACGTCCCATTCCTTGATACCAACTTTCCCGCCCATGCGATGCCACACCACGAACATACTAGAGCGCCTTTCCTCGCATAGCTTTACAAGTGCTTCCCAATATAGGCAATGGGAATACGTAAACTGTTGTGAGCCATTCCAACCCTCCTGGATAAGCTGGTCCGGCTCAAATACTCGTGATATGCTGTCGGCATCCCAGGCTTCCGCATCTGCAGTCGTCCTAAACAGACCATTCTCGTTGATGACAGGGTTGAAGACCAACTTCTGCCGGGTATAAGGATCCATGAATGGCATGAGTAGTGCAATAAATGCGTTCAAAAGCCAGGGAAGATGTGCAACGAGCGCAAGGCCGAGGCGTTCTGGATAGTGTGTTTGAATGATGTCGAGCGTCGAGCGACACAAGCCAAATGTCGGGTTCTTGGTGCTGTCTGCATAATCCACCAACAATGCAAGGGTCCTACATGGTGCTGAGATAAGTTCTGAAAGAAATGTGATGCGTAAGAGGGAACTTACTCGACACCTGGGCCCATGAGGTCAAAAGCGCGTTCGGCCATCCAGACCATAAGCTGCATTGTGCGGAGCGACTCTTCGGCACCCACTTTTGAGGGGCTCACATAGATCGCAGGTCGTCCGCGAGTATCGTAGCCAAAGAGAAACGCTTTTCCGGTAGTCGCCTTCAAATCATTCACATTAATCGTGGACATGAAGAACTCGCTGCCTCGTACCTCTGGTTCAACACATTCAGGAGTGATTTTGTCGTAAATCCCAAATTCACGTCTCCACTTGAGCGTATCTTCTAAGCGCTTGATGGTCGTATCTGCGTTCCAGTTGGTAGCACGTAGAAACCTCAGAAGACATTCATATGACTGTTAGTCACCATAAGGCAGGGTAACGCGGGTCAATCGAATGCACAAAATCGAAGAGTGCGATAAGGTGCACCGACCAGCCAAAATTTTTCATCCACTGTCAGTGCAGCCTTCTCCTGGCTGACATTCGGGAGCGAATAGTCAACGGCAGTGAAGTGTTCGAGGACACAGTCATATGAAGTCTGGTTCTTCTCGGAAAGTGCTGAAGGTGGTGCAATCTCGTGCGAGCGAGTCGGGACTGGGAGTGGGAGGTGAACTGACATCGCAGTCGTTGGATAGAGCTGTTCTGGGGTGTCCTAGTTTCACATTATATATACGTTAGTTATTGTAATCTCCAAGAGCTTTTTCGGGAGTCTTAAACGAACAAGTGGAACGACTCGAAGCACAAAGAGTACTAGTGACTTGCTGGGCAGATCGGCGGGGTTTTCCTAGTCTTCCTAGACCTGATAAAGAAGGCAGAAGAGAAGAGAACACGCGCCAATTCATTGAAGCTGCCCTTAGAAGTCAAAAGCAGAAATGGCTTGGTTTCAAACTATTAAAAGGCTCGGTCACCTGTTCTGTGACGTTAATTCCAAGGGTTCATCTGAGCAATCTTACATTATCCATCTTGATTTGGATTCTGTGGCTTCCACGGCCGCATGGATTCGACGCTGGCGCTCCGCCCAATGCGTCACTATATCTTGTCTTGCTCCTGGGACTACTTTCTCATGGATATTGCGTACACCGTTTATTACAGTGACTCGGACACCTATTACTCCCAGTCTCCCACACTTCTCAGCCAAGAAAGTGTTAGTACATTTCTAACAATTCCGCAAGCACAGGGTCTTGCAGTCGGGATTGCTTCAAAATGCTTCCATGAACTACGATGACCATTGAAAGGAGGTATGATCGGGGACTGTTTCATGATGTTCATAAAACTCACTGACACAGTCTAATTTGCGAGGTGAGCTCATGATGTGAACGTAGGCTAATTCTCTTTTCCATTGAAGTTGTTGCTCTATTCTCACTGATTACTTAGTCTCTCCAACACTCTGAACGGCAGTATGCCGATCTGTCACTGACCTCATGCGATGAAGCGTCATAGGATAACATCGTCCATGGGAAGTCAGATTATCTGGGTGTTCTTCAAATTTCGTTAGTCGTGCAGATGTTTGTGCTGGGATCACTTGACTCTTAGCGCTTGGAAATAGTATTGAGCTAGGCTCCTGAGTCCTGGCCGATTTTAATATGGGAACTGGAATGGGTGGGCTCATGGGATTAATATTGAGGCTTTTCGGCTGCTGGACAGGGAGCTGCGTATACGTTATTTGAATCGGAGTTGCCAGCGCAGCTGGGTTACTGCCGGAGGCCTCCAGCTGTCGTACGATTGATCCTAATCATAATGTTCAATCCAAGGCACGAAGTTCCTGGCCTGGTGTAGCTTAGACGAGGTACGCCAGGGCAGGCTTCAGCACATACCAACTTGTTACTCTGGGGAGTCTTTAAGCGACAGCCCCAGGCATATGTCTTGACCTGGCACGCGTGTACATCTTCATCCACCACTCCGGTATAATCACATTAGCGTGTCAGTAAAGAGAATGCTACTGCCTAGGGCTGAGGCTGGTATCGTCATTCTCCGTCAATCCCTTTTATAGTCTCGTCTTTGACAGCAGCCTTAACGTCCCATTCCTTGATACCAACTTTCCCGCCCATGCAATGCCACGCTGCAACCATCCTAGACCGCCTCTCCTCGCATAGCGTCACTAGCGCTTCCCAGTAAGCGGCATGGGAATAGACAAACGGCTGGGTGCCGTTCCAACCCTCCTGGATAAGCTGGTCCGGTTCGAATACTCGTAAAGTGCTGTCAGCCTGAGCTTCCCATACTTCAGCGTCTGCAGTCGTCCGGAAAACACCATTCTCATTGATGACAGGGTTGAAGACCAGCTTCTGCCGGGTGTAGGGATCCATGAATGCCATGAGTAGTTTAAAGAATGTGTTCAAAAGCCAGGGAAGATGTGCGATGAGCACAAGGCCGAGGCGTTCTGGATAGTGTGTTTGGACGATGTCCACTATTGTTCGGACCATACCAAATGATGGATTTCTGGTGTTGCCTGCATAATCTGCCAGCACCGCAAGCGTCCTAGAGAACGCCAAGATAAGATAAATACTATCATGATGCGTAGAAGGGCATTTACTCAACACCTGGTCCCATAAGGTCAACGGCGCGTTCGATCATCCAGATAATGAACTGGATTGTACGGAATGACTCTTCGGCACTTAGCTTCGAGGGACTCATGTAGATGGCAGGTCGACCGTGAGTATCGCAGCCGAAGATAAACGCTTTGCCGTTTCTTGCCTTCAAATGATTCGTATCAAACGTGAATTTCAAAGAACTCGTTTCCTCGTACCTCTGGTTCAACATATTCAGGAGTAATTTTGTCGTAGATTCCAAATTCACGTCTCCATTTGAGCGTATCTTCTAAGCGTTTGATGGCCGCATCCGCGTTCCAGCTGGTAGCACGTAGATATCTCAGAAGACATTCATACGACTGTTTGGGTATCGATCGTTGATCAACCAGATGCACAAAAATGAAGATTCCAATAAGATGCACCAACCAGCCAGAATTTTTCATCCACTGTTAGTGCAGCACCCTCCTGGTTGATATTCGGAAGCGTATAGTCTGCTGCAGAGAAGTGTTCGAGGACACAGTCATATAACGTTTGCTCCTTTTCGGGAAGCGTTGAAGGTGGCACAGCATCGTGTGAGTTCGTCGGGATAGGGAGTGGGACGGAAATCGACATCGCAGTTGTTGGACAGAGTTATTCTGACGTGTCATAGCTTCATGCCATGTAAGCCATTATACTCCCGAGCTTTTTCGGGAGCGTCAAGCGGAGCCGAAGCCCGGATTGAGAACGCTATCGAACGGTTCAACCTGTGGAATTTCCATGTACGTCCAAGTTGCCGTATGATCAGGAGTGCGTGCTCAGCGCTCAAGGCCAGTGATAAAGATAGCTGACTTGTCCTGTCACGTGCGTACATTTTCATCCACGGCTCCATGCTCCATCGAAATTTATAGATTTAGTTGAGATTAGCGCGTCAGAAAAGAACAGCAAACAGGCAATAGTGTTTACTGTCCCCTCAGGACTGTAACTGGCCATTCTTCGCCAGCACGTTTTCTGCATCTACCTGCACGTTCATCGCCTCGTCCCTAACAGCAATTTTAACTTCCCACTCCTTAGTACCGACCTTCCCCCCAATACAATGCCACGCCGCAACCATCCTAGACCGCCTCTCCTCACATAGCTTCACTAACGCTTCCCAGTAAACGGCATGGGAGTAGACAAACGGTTGGGAGCCATTCCAACCCTCCTGCACAAGCTGGTCCGGCTCAAACACCCGTGATTCACTATTGGCACTCCAGGCTTCAGCATCCACAGCTGTCCGAAAAAGACCATTTTTGGTGATGACGGGGTTGAATACCATCTTCAGCCGAGTGAGGGGATCAATAAACGGCGTTATTAGTTTATAGAATGCGTGTAAAAGCCAGGGAAGATGTGCAATGAGTGCAAGACCGAGACGTTCTGGATAGTGTGTCTGGAGAATGTTGAGCACTGTGCGAGCCGTGCCGATTGAGGGGTTTTTGGCTTTATCCGCATAATCTATCATCAACGCAAGGGTCCTAGATAGTGCCGGAATAAATTTCAAAAAGGCGATGGGGTAGGAAGGGCACCTACTCAACACCTGGACCCATAAGGTCGATGCCGCGTTCAAGCATCCAGACAGTATAATGGATTTGACGTGGTGACTCCTCAGTATTCTGCTTTGAGGGGCACATGTAGAGGGCAGGTCGACCCCGAGTATCATAACCAAAGAGGAACTCTTTGCCAGTGGTTGCCTTCATTAATTATATTAAACGAGTGAGATTGAGGGAATTCGTGCCCTCATACCTCTGGTTCGACATGTTGAGGCGTGATGGTATCGTAAATCCCAAAATCACGTCTCCATTTTAGCGTGTCTTCCAAGCGCTTGATGGCCTGATTCGAATCCCACTTCGTGGCACGTAGGTATCTCAGCAGACATTCGTATGACTATCATCGGTCAGGATAACACTGGTCAACCAATTACACGAAATTGAAGAGTGATGAGAAGGTGCACTGACTAGCCAAAACTTTTCATCCACTACTAGTGCGGCCTTCTCCTGGTTGATATCTGGAATCGTATAATCTGCAGCAGAGAAGTGTTCGAGGACAACGTTATATAAAGCCTGCTCCTTCTCCGAAAGTGCTGGTGGTGACGAAGCCTCGTCTGGGTGAGTTGGGATAGGGAGGGGGATGTGAATCGACATTGCAGACGTCGAACAGAGCCGTCTTGAGGTATCCTAGGTATCTTTGATGGTAGTTGAATAGCTTGAAACCTGAGTTGTGACATAATTAATTAGTTTTGTGATCGCGAGCTTTTTCGGGAGCCCATGATGATAATAAGCACTGCCAACCGTCAAGTCTAAGAGCGCTTCTCACTTGTGAGCACATTTGAATTTCGCGCGGCTCGTGTAATTTCAGATGGCCTCATGATCATCGATCAGGTGTTACTGCAAAGCCGGCGTCATCCAGCTTATCTACTGAGTACTCCCAGGAGTTTTAGGCCGATTACCGTAAGGATAACACTGTCTCCCACCTTCAAGTTGTGCTCACAGTCTACATCTTCGTCCACCACTTTGTCGAAACCTGCAGCAATGTATCCTCCCATCAAGGCCTACGAGTCTGGTTTTTTCCAGGGCGCGAATTCAGATAAACATCAGCTTTAGTATGTCTTCTGATCATCTATTGCAACATCGATGATAATCGATCGGAAGTTATGAAGTGAGTGGAAACAAGGAAGGCGATCCAGGTATGTGCTCTGATGATATTTCATGCAGTTCAGAAACTCCAGATCGAGGTTATTAACTGTTGACTAGTTGTCTTTCTCCACGGGGGTCCAGGAGGTGGAACAGATCCGAAGGACAGACAGTTCTTTAACCCCGAGAAATACAAGGTAAGCAACAGTCATTTGATAGAGGGCATCTTCCTATTAATATGAATTGTACTCTCTCGATGTTGTAGATCGTGCTATTTGATCAACGGGGTGCAGGAAAGTCCACTCCGTAAGTCCCGTCAATTCTTTGACATCGCTCCTGCATGAAATTGCGTAGGAGCGCGGAATTAGAGAACAATACAACGTGGGACCTCGTAAAGGACATCGAGGTCCTTCGGCAGAAACTGCATGTCACGAAATGGCACGTATTTGGTGGTAGCTGGGTTTGTGTTAGTGCATTTTCTTCTAGACTTCATCACTGATGGAGATGTACAGGGCTCTACGCTCTCCCTTACATACGCCCAGGTCTGTGATCTGGTTCCTTCTATACAATATCTTGTCTGAGCAGTCAATTCGTTACATAGGCACATCCAGACAGAGTCAAGTCCCTCGTACTCCGGTGAGCCTCGGTGATGTTGGTTACATGCCAGGCAGTTCTAAACAACCAATTCTTTCAAAGTGGAATCTTCACGCTAAGACAAAGGTATGCATTTCTCGATAAGCTAAAGTAGAGCATGTTGACCACTTCCTACCTCTTCCAGCGAACTGCGATTCTTCTATCAGGATGGCGCTTCCCATCTTTTCCCCGAACAATGGTAATTTAACATAGTAGCGACGAACCTTCATCGTCGGGTGACCTAGTTGTATAGGGAAGAATACCTTGCCCCAATTCCAGAGGCTGAACAGCACGACATGATGAAGGCGTATCACAGCCGCTTGAACTCTCCAGACGCAAATATCAGACTGGCCGCTGCAAAGGCGTGGGCGAAGTGGGAGTAAGTAGAATACCCTCCACTCCGTTGGTACTATGCTCGTTGCTGACATCATGTTACAAGGATGGCTACATCAAGGTTGATCGTAAGTGCGGATGCTGTCGCCGAAGCGGAAAAAGATGACTTCGCAAAGTACGTGGACTCGGTGGCGAATTCTATTTTCCGCTGAATTAACATTCAGCGCATTTGCTCGGATCGAAAACCATTATTTCGTCAATGAGGTTTGTCTGTTAAGAATTGGCTCGATTGTGATTTATAGTGGCAACTGTGCAGGGCTTCATGCGTAATGGTCAATTGCTTGAGAAGCAGGAAATCGATAAGATGTACGTGTATTCTACGCGCGTCCTCGATCCCCTCTCACTGTCCCTAGCCGTCACATTCCAACTATCGTGGTTCAAGGAAGATACGATGTTGTATGCCCCGTATGCAGATTTTTCATGTTTTCAGAGACGCCCTTACTAAACACGCTTGGACCAGGCGACTACTGCTTGGGCTTTGAAACGAACCTGGCCAGAAATTACTCTGCACATCATCCCAGATGCAGGACACTCTTCGCGCGAGCCTGGCATCGAGAAGAAGCTTGTAGAGGCAGCTGATATCATGGCTTCCAAGGGTTTGTAGTAACACGAGGTCTATGATCAGAAGAAAGATCCTGAATTTTGAGATGAATTGTGTAAGATACTAAAGATATGGAGCTTTAAGTTGTATGCAGTAGCATTACACATTGTTTGGAATACATAGCAATAAGTATACAAGTGCGTGCAAGAAACTGTCGGCAAGTTTAACGATCGTTTATTATCGTGGCCATGATCGTTGTGTGAGTTGTCGCCGTGACCGTGCTTGTCATCGTGGCCGATGTCGTCGATGTTGTATCACGTGATCACGTGAAACATGCTGGATTGCAAGACACGGATCACCTTGGTGTACTGTATTAATTTTTTTCATCTCTCCCGCCCTGGTCAACACGCCTCTTGGAAGCGACTTGGACCAGAAACCATTAAGCTGCGAGGAGCTGCGAGGGCACGCCTCTTGGAGACGGTTGAACATGAGCGTTCCGAGGAGTCATGCTTGACGGGTTCTACTAGTATCCAACTGTACCGCCCATGTGAACACTAGACGAGGTCACCCGGATCCGGAATATCTTGCGCGTGAAACTTGGCAAGAACTTTTCTCTTGTACGCAACCTCTGCGGCATGCCACTAAGCCGTCCTGATTAAATCGACACTGCCCTACGCTGTACCGGACATCTTGATCTCACCTCCATCTTCTCAACGTCAAACATGAATCTTCCGCACAATATACCCCATCTCTAGTATTTTGGATGTTGGCTCGCAATGGAAAAAAGCTAACCATACAACATTTTTTGACCTGGGTCCTTTCTACCAATTCAGATTGCGTTTGTAACGTACAGCGCAATCTGCTCTTAATCCCGGTCACATCAGTAAGGGGCGACTACCTGAGTTTTCTACCCATTCACTGCAAATACGACATGCCTCGAGATCATGTTACAGGCTGTCCGTCATGCTCTACCCAAAACAGTAAACGGAGTTTCATTTGGCTTGCGCCCCATCAGAATCAATCACCCTTAAGGCTGACCTATCCATGATCCTCACATGGCTATTGCCCCGAAAAAGCACATTATCTACGCTGAGGCCATGATCTTGGCATGATACTGATCGTGTCATTCCAGTAGGACGGGGACCTCTTCACCCGCATAGGAGAACTTTTTCGAGTTTTGAGCTTGCTCACTCCGGCCCTGCCGTCAGGAAGCAAGTGTACGCATGTACTTTTCAATTTACAGAACATACTCTCCGCGAGCTTCTATGTATTGACTCCGTGCTGTTTCCTCCTTGCGTTTTCCAGGCCTTCTCCTTGCTCACCTAATGTGATCTAGACTCGTCGCTCACACAAGTGCAAGGCATACAAGCGCAGCGGCTGGCTTCTACCATGATTTAAGGACGAGGATTCCAACTGTCTCAACAGAACAACGCTCCTCTCTAGCTCTTCAACCCTCACCGACTAGCTACTTTCAATACCAACATGACTGACGTTCTTGGTGTTCTTGTCATCGCCCGTAATGGTGACCGCACAGAGTACTACCAAGACCCTAAGACCTACGAGAGCTCCTACACCGAAAGCACTGCCCTTGGTGCTGTAAGTCCCTGATACTACGCAGCCCGTAACTTCCCTAGCTGATGCAGCCTTACCACAGGCCGAGTCTCACCAGCTCGGAACCTTCCTTCGCTCGACCTACATGTCCCCGGGTTCTCCTTCATATATCGCGAAATTGAAAACCGACCTGGTGGACACCCATGAGGTCCACGTCCATGTCAAGGCTGGCGGTGAGGGTACCGTGATCTTTGACTCCGCTATCGCCCTCCTCCAGGGTCTTTTCCCTCCCAACCCTGCCAACAGTATTGTTCTTGCCAATGGGACCACCGTCATTGCCCCCCTTGGTGGTTACCAATACGTTCCCATCGAGACTGTCGAGCCCTTCAACGACAGGTCCCTTGAGCCATGGACCGACTGTCCTGTAAGCAATACAAAAGTTCAAACCTGGAGAACTGCAATCTCACCTTGACCTGCAGGCTTTCGAGCAACACATTTCCAATGTTTACTCGTCTCCTGAGTTCAAGGCGACTGCACATGCTGCTGGTCCTTTCTTCGGTGCTGTCAGGGATTACGTTTTCGGCCGCTCTGCTAGTCTTGAGAATGCTGTGGGTTACACCATTCATTTGTTGATACATATGCTGATTACCTCTGATTTAGTGGAATGTGTGTCGCCATGTAACCTGGATTGCTAATGTTGGGTTGAACTTTTTCTAGATTTACGACTACGTCTCGACCGAGCTCTCTCACAACAAGACATATGCTCATCGTCTTCCCCCCACCTTGGTTGAGCAGGCTCGTGGTTTGGCTGACTACCACGAGAACGCCATCTTCTCGGACAAGGATGTTGGTGGTATTGGTAACTGTGAGCCGATTTCGATTCATGTACGCTGTCCATTACTAATCTTGTTGTTGTTCAGTGGCTGGCCGCACAGTCCTCCACACGGTCTTGGAATCCCTCCAACGGATTGCATTCAATGGCGACCCTCTGCAGTTCCTCCTCATTGAGACCTCCTACCAGCCTTTTATCTCCCTGTTCCACATGCTTGAGATGACCAACGAGAACCCTGGGCTTGCTGCTATCCGTGCGTATGACCTCATTTTAATGCATCCAGCCGATTAACGCAAAGACTACAGCGAACTACGCTTCTGCTCTTGCCTTCGAGCTCCGTCGCGGACCTCCCCCTGAAGACCGTGACTTCGTCAGGATCAAGTTCAAGAACGGTACCAACGGCGACTTCGAGACCTATCACGCTTTCAGCCACAAGGCTGACATTTCTGCAACGGAATTCATCTACAAGATCAGGGCAAGCACCTACGCTAGTTTTTGAGTTTGCTCTTCTTAATGCCACTGTTCCAGAACTACGCTATTACCAGCCAGAAACAATGGGCCGCTGCTTGCACCTCAGGTCTTCAGGATGACTTGTTCCACATTGGTTCCCAGAACGCGACCTCCAGCACTGTCTTTGCCATTCTCGCTGCTGTGTTCCTCCTCGGCATGTTTACTCTCTTCAAATTCGTCAAGAACGCCCGTGCCAAGGCTCAGAGCACTCGCATCCGCCTTGCTGACGACGAGGTGAGTCACTCGCACCTACCTCAGAGCCAGCATCCCAATTATGGAACCGTTTTCAACGTCGGTCCTGGCATCGCGCCTTTCTGAATCGTACCGACAAACTTTCATTTCCTCTTGTTCATGACAGAACGTCGTCGCTCAGTCCGTCTCCATGAACGAGAAGCAACGCCTTCCCTTGTGAACGTCGGTTAGCAGGAGTCGGAGGGGTTGAAAAATATCTGCACTACGTACTTCAGTGGGGTGGGTTTCTTGTTTGATTGGTACTTGGACCACATTGCATTGCTTCATGGACTCTTGCCACTTTGTTTCTTCTCGTTTGCAATATGACTGCTGTATAATTTATTATCAGACTGGATTCCCATAGCTTTGAAATTTCACGCATTTTCTCGGATCTTTGCTATGACATTGTGAACTGATGATATAAAACCAAGGTGACCCATCGGATCGCAGGGAATCCAACGACGGCTGTTCTGGAACTTCTGCTGATTCACCGCTCAACATGTACAAAACCTGGACATCGTTTAGCGCAACCCGCAACCTTGCTATTATGGCGTAGTCCTATCCGAACGCTCATGTCAAGTAGTATTTTGCAGGATGCATGTCATCGATCACGGAAGGAAATTATTTTCAGGACATATGATAGGTGAAGTTTTGAATACTCATACACACTGGTGACACACAATGTACACTTTCGAATCGAAGCCGTCACTTTGACTTACCAGCGATGTCATTCTCAGCGACCAAAACCGCACGGTACCTCACTTCTCCAATTTCAAGCTTATGTATCGCTTCCTTTATACCATCCTCAGTCAATGGGAACTCCTCGATGATGGGTTTGATGTGGTGAAGTGCTGCAAACCGTAGCATCTTGACATGCGTTCCACGCGAGGGGCAGATGCTGCCCTGGAGCGTGATGCCATTAACGACAAGCTGCATATACGGCAGGGTGAGGGCGTCAGCGGACACAGTGAGCGGGTATATCTTGGCATGTGGTGCGAGAGTATTGAGGTAGCTGCAAATGATACGACACTTATCAAACGATACAGTCACAAAATCACAGAAGGCACACACCAATTCCAGTCGGGCTGCTGGGATGTTGTGACAAAGAGGTGTTTGAGGGGTGCCCCTATCTCGAGCGCCTGCATGTTCTTCGTCACGTAGTAGAACTCACTTGCGCCGAGTTGCTTCGCCTCAACCTCTTTACCCTCTGTTCCGGAGAACACCACGACCTGGCAGCCCATTTTCGCAGCGAACTGGATGGCGAGATGACCGAGGCCTCCGACGCCGATAATACCTACCCGATCGGTAGGTATCATACCATAGAGGTGCATAGCGTTGAAAACGGTCGCGCCGGCGCACATAAGAGGAGCTGCTTCGGAAGAAGAAATTTCATCGGGGATATGGAAGAGGAAGCCAGCTTTCCAGATAGCGTGCGAGGCGAACCCGCCTTGGTCGAAGTCGGAGAACCCGTACATTGCACGTTCTGAGCAGAATATTTCGTTTCCACTGAGGCACTCGTCACAGTGCCCACAGGAGTTATGCAAGTATCCCCAGCCAGCACGATCGCCTCTGCTTATGGCGTTAATTTCCGACTCTCTGGAATTTTAAAGAAGGTGCATACGTTTTGAAGTTGGTGACCTCGGGACCAACCTGCTGCACGATGCCGACACCCTCATGGCTGAGAACCATATCAGATGTCTTGTAGTGTAGATCTGTGCCACAAAGGCCGGCGTGAGTGATTTTGAGGAGGACCTCGTCAGGTTTGAGACCGTCTTTGTGGGTTGTTGACGCAACGATCTTCCCGCTGGGGGAACCTTTGAAGACAGTGATATCGATACCTTCATCTGTCATGCCTGTCATGGTGTATGTTCAAGTTATGAAGAAGCGATGAATTGAAATGGCGGGATGAAAGAGAGAGGAGACATTAAGCCAGCGGGGGTCTTATATCTGATCAGGGGTGCTGACTCATGACTCTAATGGTATTCAAGAGCTTGAGCCAGGCCGACTTCAAACGTAGACGTCGGTTTTTTAACTATTTTTTGAGTACAAGTACGAGTCTTAGACTCCGAGGCTGTTGTGATAACGATCATTTCACTCTGCAGGGGAATCGGAAGAAGCATGAACTTCCATGACGCGTGAAAGGGCGCGTCAAGGTCACGTGCACCAAAAATCAAGTACCCGGTTTATCGGGAGAAGATTTGTGTTCACTGACGACGAGAAACCAGATACTCGGGAAATGCGTTGATTTCAACGTAGACCATACGACAAATAAAAGAGATAAAATAGTAACCATAGCACAAGCAACGACTCCAAAATAAAATAAAAGACCGATTATATCATATGTACACCACAATCGCTCACTTCTAAGTCATCACTGTCATGAGTTTTCAGTAGGGAACGGTAATGAGCCACCCCCAGGGCGTTCACCGTGTACGCGGAAGCGGTACAAACACGTATACCCGTCTTTGCCCCAGTTATTTTTCATCACAAGCGCCACGATACCGAAATCCAGAGAGAGATCGCGGACTTCTTGGCGCACGGGGAAGGTTTGGATGTTTGAAGGCGCGTGAATATCATAAGTGAACGATGCAAGGCGGATGAACGAAACGTCACTGGGAAGCGTAGCCGGATAGTCGTCCTCAAGATCCGCTTCAGAGACAGTTTCACCAGCCTCATTTGCAGCCTCTCGTCGCGCAGCTTGTTCTGCGCGCCATGCTGCAACTTTTTCTAGATTATCCTTGCCCTCTACTTGGGCCCATACCTCCATGTCTTTTGGAGCCGTGCTAAGATCGAACGCGACTTCCTTGGCAACGTGGTCAATGGTGATATCAGAGATGATAGTAGGGAAGGCCAGCATCACGCCCAATTGACCGTAAGGCCCGGCCATGGGCCAGCAGTTCCCGCTATGCAAATCCTGATGCAAAGCGGTTATTGGTGATCGGCCGACTTCATACCCATGCCCAGTAATAAGACCCAGGATCTGCCCTCGCAGTGTGCTTGGCCGCAACTCAAGCGTACCACTCGTAAGATGGGGAATCGGACGTGCACCACCCGAATGGAGCGCGAAATCAGGACGGGAAATAATATCCTGAGTCCCATACCGCGCAACGGCGTTGTCGACGAGCTGGGAGATAAGCGAAGTGACATCAGAGCCATCCGCGGACTTGATGGTAAGACCAGCACCGGTGCCAACAGTGGATGCCAGTTTGGACCACCAAGCTGGGCCAGCGGGTTCGTTGACTGGAGCACGGGCAGCGTTTTTGGCTTGCTCCAGGGCGTCCTTTACGCCACCCTCGATGCTTCCAAGCCGCTCCTCCAGAATTCTCAACTTAGCCCGTGCCTCTTCGTCGTTGACAGGAGATGGCATTGTAATCGCAGTCTCCCTGGGCGCATGTTCCACAGCACTTAGCTGAGAATGCAGGGCTTCAACTTCCCGTCTAAGGTCAACGAGACCTTGACTCGAAGATGATTTGAGATGAACTTCAGTGTCGGAAATACGCTTGGCCTCGTCACGAATGCGCGCCTCGAGAGCAAAAATTCGGTTGACGACGTCTCCATGTGCACGAGCCTCGAGATCTTGCTGCGCACGAGCGCGTTGTTGGTCAAGGGAAAGACCAGACAGAGCAACTTCGATATTTTGAAGCCTAGCACTGAGTTCATCGAGGTTCGTGATCGGCGTGTCAGGTGCGTAATATTGGCGCTGTGGTGAGCGAATGGGTAGCATATGAAGGATGGGCTCGTAGAACTGATGCCAAGTGGCATAGAGAGCAGCAGCGACGAAAAGGTATCTAGCAAGGGTGATGAATGGTCCCGCCTTGATACGTGAGAAAAAGGAGGCTGGACGCATGAAGATGATGTCGAATATCGACCCAAATATGCGGCCAAGAATGAGGGACAGGAGAGTGGTAATGCGTATGGCCCAAGCGAAGATACCCAGAAGGAGCCGTACGATACGGTTCACAGCCAGGCCCAAGAGACCTCCGACCGAGAATGATCGTGATGGCATGTCAGATGTGTTGGAGAAGCCGTCCACAACTGGAGGCTCATCCATCTCAGGAATGGAGTCAAGCCCCACTTCGAGGTCAGTTGGATCATCGGAATGGAGAGGGACAGATCCGCGAGGTATCGAGGACCTTGAAGGCGGAGGCACAGAGCGGGTGGCTGACCCATGCTGAGCCGAAGAGCGCTATGAAAGATAATGAGCAAAAAAGCCGAAATCAGATATCTTCACCCTTACCTGCTCACTTCCGCTACTACTGTCGTCTTCTTCACCCTCAACATTAGTCTTGCTGCCCCTCTTCTTCTTCCGTCGCTTGTCATAGCCTGCCACTGGCAGCGTCGTCAGAGGACCTCCACCTAAATCCTTTTTCTTGACTTTTCTTTTTCTTTTCCGCCCGTCGTCGGAAACATCGTCGGAGTCTCCTTCCATATCGGATTGTGAGGGCTGATACGCCTTGTTATCAGCAGACATCCGGTTCCGCTTGTGGCTGAGTGCGGGCCTCTTGGAAGCGGACTGCTCTTGTTGCTCACGAGCTAGCTTTTGCCGCATTGTCTCTTGATACTCTTGCTCCTCTGATGCGTAGTCATAACTGGAGTCTCTGCCATTTGTTGTTGTATTGGCAGCTGAGATATCCGCTGGCTCGGTTGAGCGGGGACGCATGTAAAAGGAAGTTGCGGACAGGGCGCGCTTAGAAACGTCGACGACCTGCTCAAAGGGACTCTTCCCGCGAGCACTGCGGTCACGTTCTTGGGACTCTTGATTGTCTTCGCCTTCGGAGTCGGACACATGGGTCATATTGGAGTCCTGCTTTGAGAGAGTCTTGCGCATATTGCGCTGTGAAAGACGATTCGAAGGTGCTGCTAGTCGGCGACTGCTGGTAGAGTGGGTCTCTTTCTCATAGTCGACGGATGTGCTTCGAGGTACGTTGAGGTTTGTTTGGGATCCAGAGGCCCATGCGTTATTGGGATTGCTGGAATTCATCTCGAGTAATGTAGAAGCGGCTTGATTGAATGCGCTTGCAATGTTAACAGAAGTGTCCTTTACGCTCCACGTCTCGGGAGCGAGCGCTGGTTGGGACTGCTGAAGTGACCGCTCGCGCTTTAGGCGGGCGTAGCGAACGAGAGCTGTCTCGTCGTCTGCTGCGTCAGCCGTGGATGCAGATGATGTGGGTTTATTCGGTGATTTGGAGCCTGCTGTTGGGGCTCTGGCGTATGTGAATATATGATGAGGGTACTGTTATAAGATGTGATATGATAGTGCTTACCCGTACGCGTACGAGGTTGTTGTTATTGAACGCGGTGGACTTGGGGGAGGATTGACGGGTCTAGCAGATGGATTATTGTGAACTTTAGCAAGATTTGTCTTGTTGAGGAATGTGTGGTGATCTAGACGTCTGCCTTGACCGAGAGGTGTGCCCGCGAATGACATATGTAAGCCCGTGCGAGGCTGCTTCGAGGCGTGTTAACCTTGATTAAGAGCACGCTCCAAACACGTTTCCACAGTGCGGTTAAGCGTAACTCGGTTGGCGTGTTGCGATTAGTGCCAACCTAGTAATTGAAATGAGTTTGGGTGCAGGTAAAAAATCTGCAACTTTTATCAGTTAGCACGTTAAAAACGAGGATGATGAAGATGTTGTTTCAAGAGCGTTCCGTGGCGGCATTAAACATAAAACGCGACCGAAGCGTGCTCCTCAAATCACACTTGTTTACTCTTCTTTGTACACTATCCATTCCCTATATAGTACAATGACTTTGCTTGTCCCACTGGCAAAGCGTCGCGACGTAGACAAAAGCTCGAAATCTGGCCGTATTCACAATGGAACAGTTATATGACAACCGTTGTTGGCTGACGGTCCGACCACTGGAACCAGTTACCACAACTCATTGTTTGACTTTCAGCTGGGCATTTATTTGTTCTTGTGATGTGAAGCTCGTGCACGCTCAAACAGCCTTTTTTGCTTTGTTAAGGAAGAGTCACCCTGCATGTTTACAGCAAGGAAGGCTGGTCATCACCACGTTCTCGAAGCACTGCGACGTAAACAACAGGGCCAATGCTATCCGCGGCGGCGACAAAGCGTGGTACTTGCCTTCCAAATGGGCAGTACCGTCGTTGCGAGACCATTGGAACTCGTTGGTAAGTAGAACGTAGCTTGTCATAGGACATACATGTGCCAAAGTGGGACGTGTTTCTTGCGACGGCTGAACACGCGCGGACGGTCTTCTTTTGTTGAGTAGTCTATACTAAGCAAGGAATGCCCTCTGGTCCGTCATAACATCCCTCGCACGTAGTAGACCCATAGCTAACAAACACCGTCTACACAACGCCTTCTCTCACTGCAAGACAAAGCCAGGATTTCATTTCACAATCATACTTTCACCCAAAAAAGACACTCGTAATACCTCTGATCGCCACTGCCGCATCTACCGCATCATCAACACCACCCTATTAGGTGTCAAATTCAATCTGAACCCCATGCCAGAGTAGCGATACGAACATAAAGCGATCAATGGTCCTCGAGAAGGTACGATCACGGGAAGGGTGCTCGTCGCAAAGCTGCCCACTATTGGCCACATGCGAAACGCATACATGGCATCATTGCACAAATGCCACTCGTCCAGAATAATGCGCAGTAGAATTTCCGAGCCTGTAGGATCCATGCACTTACTGTACTGCGAGCCCAGGGGAGCGACTCCGACATGATGCCGGAGGTCACGGATGGAGGTCAGGCGGATGGCGAATTAAAAAGCACTCGACGACATGGCCAAGGATCGTGTTTTGAGAAGCGACATAACTGTATCAGCAATGCACATACCGACATGAGAGTTGGTCGAAAACGAGGTGTCCCAGGTATGTATTGAAGATTATTTCTGTCTGTACCTATAACATGGATACCAAAAAAAAGATCACTCGTTCTCTGCACAGTCCCAACAAGTGTTAATCATGCCAAGCATTTCCCGTCATACACGCACTCCTTGAAAACCATTGAAGTCATGCCGGTTGCTACATCTGAGTCGGTCACAAGCCTAGCGTGATACTCTCGAATGCCAAGGATCAGGCGCGGTCCCAGCACAAACTTCCCCGCCAGTGAGCAAATTTGAAGAAAACCAATATAAATGTGACATTTCGTGGAATATAGTTCCTATAGGATGGTGAATCGTGCACATACGCAGAGTTCAGTGAAAGATTGGCATACCACTGGGGTTTTCGGGGACAGATAAGCAAGGTTGAAGCAAGAAATGGGAATAAAGCTAGTATCGGCAAAACTTCAGCAGTCAAGAGAATCACATTCACATCATGAGCTCACCTCGCAAAGTAAAGCACATGAGTTTTAATCAACACCGTGAAACAGTCCTCGATAAAAACCCCTGCTGATGAGCGCCGTAATTCACGGAAGTGTATCGTAGCGATCCAGACTGCGAAACACAGTGTGACAACCTCCCATACAGTGGCCAGTACCCAAGTGATGGAATACAAGAGTACACTGTCTCCTACAAAGCTAACGTTGCACTGATACATGCCTGAGAGAACGACTACCTCTGGTACTTGTCAATGAGCCTGGTGCACCTGTATTTCGCCTGCAATCAAACTTACCGCCTGAGACATTCTTCATTATTATTCCCGTGAGCACTCCGTTGGCGACGTTGACAATCAGGAAGATGACAACAAGAAATGTCAGCACGTTTCTGGATCGCTGATACATGGCATGTAAACGAGCAATCATCATGACTTGTGTAATGTTTTCAGTCAATTCAATACCACGGAACAGCGCAGCTTACTGCCCAGTATAGCATTTGTGATGACACACATCCAATCTAGTGCGAGGTACCAACCAGGGCCTAATAAATTCAGTAACGTTATGGAAGATCGTACGCCCGAATAAAAACTCACAGCTATGGCAATCATTACGTTGAACTAAGAATTCGGTCAAGAAGCTCACTCACCCCTACATGGGAGTGCAGATGATTGGTCAGGAATGCAGGCATAGAAACAGAATACTCACTGCAGCTGTCGCTGGAATAAACACTGTATGTTGCCGGTCAGAAGAAATAAAAACAGTGTGTGCAAAGAGACATACGCAATACTCTGATGCTGATCATGAGAGATGACAGATTAGCGCAACACTGATTGCTTAACCTTCCCAACATACACGGAATATATTAGTCCAACATAGCGCACCTAGGATCCTTTCAAGTCAATACAACTTGCCCGCCACACTGATAACACAAACTACATACACTTATATACGATGCCGTCATGAGGGACCAAGGTCTATTCTGCCGCGAATGATTAGTTGCATTTTCACGTCATGTTATTGGTGCTCACCCAGATCAATTCCACCTATGAAAGCATTCTCAATCAGATGGCTGCTTCAGTAATATCATCGACCCACCTCTTGACCGAATGTAAGTGCTGGAAATGCCGTGAGGGTATCAGTGCCTTTCATGCTCAGTCGTGCTCACCCCAATCATACATCAACCCAACAGCGGAGGCGACTACAAAACCGCAGCCAAAGTTAGATTGACACATCACCATCATTAGACTCGTTCTCCACGAACCTGCAAAGTAGCTGTCGACACGACTCGTCTTGATGAACGGTCCTAAAAAGATAATATTTGAGATCAAGGTCATGGTAGTGGAGGATGAGCAAACTGGAGTGAAGACTTGGTAAACGTATCGTTTATACCGGATATAATACCGTTATCCGGCGCTGGGCCGCCGAAGTGAGATTGAGAAATGATTGTCCCAGTCTTGATTTGGTGAGGTAAGTGTTTCAGGATGAAAGTGAATATACAGTCCGACATCCAGCATTATGCCAGTGGCCTGACGCGACGCCACACTGGACATCCTAGCGCCTTCGGGAATTCTGAAATCTTTGTTTAGTCGTGAAACAGCTAGAAGCGTGCCTAGATAGGTGTGGCTAACGTTATAAAACAATATACTTATGTCTGAACCCGGGCCGAGCATGATGAATTGGTGTGATTAAATAATATTCGAGTCTCACCAGTTTAGATGTCAACAAGGATGGAGGTATTGAGTCTGGTTGGGGACAAACATAGAGTGGTTGACTCGAGCCGCGTTGCGGCAGACAGGTTTTAGTTGATTACTCTCAGCGCCATACATATGGTACTCTCGTCCTCCGATCTGTTCAAACCTGAGTACTGAGTGATCTTACGTGTACCTTCTCGCACTCGTCTGTCTCAGTGAGCATCGGGCTAAGAGGAGTTGAAATCAGATCCGAAGACAGCCGTCACGAATATGAAATTATGATCATGGCAAGGGGACGAGGTTTTGGGGTCACAAAACAGCTCCGTCTGCCAGGCCTCTCGCCAAATTGTCACCCTGCTGCCACCGTCTCGTACTGCCCGGGCCCCTAAGCAATGCACTACGGCCCACACGTGAGCGTCGATTTACCAAGCTAAGTGACACGAAATACACGTATCTCTCTGTGATGCAGCTGGTAAGCTCCATCATAATATACCTTCTTTTAGACCCATGCCTCGCAAGAAGCATCGTCAATATATCGCACTCTACTATTGCAAAGTCGGGATTTCACTTCGCTCTCACCCAAGGAAGAAACTTGCAATACGTCCATCCAGGACTGCTACAACTACCACGCTGTCAGAATGGTCTTCGAGAAGGTATGGTAATAGGAAGGGTGCTCATCGCAAAGCTACCCGTACGCGAACCGTTGGTCGTGCAGGCAGAGCGTATACATGATACCTCTTGCACAAGTACCGCTCGTGCAGTATGATGCGCAATGGGACTGCCCAGTATAGATGATCGAAGCATAAGCTGCGTTGCGAGGCAAAAGGGTGACTTCAGCACAATCCTGGAGTTCACAAATGAATGGATGGCAATATACAACGCACCGGTTCGAGGCATTTAGCCCTTCCCAGCTTTTACGCACGACTCTCTGTGGCAAGTGAACGGTCGACTGCTTGCATTGTGAATCTACAACTGGAAACCGCGTATAGGATAAAAAGTAAAGAAAATCATTCAGGTTTGCTTAGCTTAGCCCAACCCTCTAAACTTGTAAATTTAGATAGAAAAGCATCGGGATCTGGCTCCTGGGTGTTGGACTGTTGGCCTTCTCCTGAGCTCAACGACCGTTTAAGGCGAAGATAGTAATAGTATCGCTCGTCGGCATCTCTTTTAAGCACCAAAAAACAGTCCACCAGGAAATCCCATGTGACTCCGTCTATGTCCGATTCGGAGGGTGCGGAAGCTGTCAGACGGCCCTGAAAAACATACTTCTTCTTGCCACATGCCACAGCGCCTAAAGTCGCCCATTCATCCAAGGGGCGCAATCTCCGTGGTAGAAGAACTCCACTTTTGTAACGCAAGGAAATCCAGGCGAAGCACCACATGAACGACTCCACATCATGACGATATAGGTGTTTGACTTCACCTCGTTGACCCTCTTCGATGAGAAGATCGAGCGCCATGGCCGGCACCGTGCCCGTGCGCTCGTTCCCGCGAGGACCTGAGTCATCCGCCAACGAGGATAGATCGTAGTCGTTCAAAACGCCTATCTGCTTGCCGTCTTTCCAGTACCACATCAGATTTCCAGGGCTGACATCTCGATGATAGACCCCTTCCTTCCAAAGAGTAAGGTGGCCTGCATGCTATGTCGACAAGGAGACACATAAATTCGATGAAACACGTACATGAGATACACTGATGCCAGACATCAAAAAGCTCTTTTCCCTGAAGCTTCGTGATAGGGAGGAGCTTGCTGAATACAAGAATATAGAGCACGCGGCCTCCCGTAGTGGGTCCAGGAACGCCGAGCGCTTCTTGAACGGCGGATGTGAGATTCGTGAACTGATGGTGCCAGAGCAGCTGGGGAATAGGGTATTTGACAGTATCATGCGCCTCAGCAATCTCTTTAACCTTCTTCAAGATGTCCGGCTCGCTGGTGCGACTCGCCTCTCCCCAAAAAATCTTGACCACCATCCCATCCTGGAAGATACCGTATTTCTTCGTGAGCGTTTTGCTGGTGATAGGAACCACATTGGTGGCCCGTCCTTGCAGACCGTAGTGCGTCACTCTTTCATCGTGACTGGTGTGAAGCAGCAGATCCACCTCTCCAAGTTTTTCATCCTTGATTTTGAATTCATGGCATCGCTTCCCCTCAACCTGAACTGGGAGGAATTCTTTGTCTCGGCCCCAATTGTGAAGATCGAATCGTTGTAGAGCATACAAAGGCACCATGGGCTTGCCTTATATCTGGTCGACCAGTGTGGTGCAAATGTGGTGAACCATTCGTCAATCTGATGTGTCATATGGGCTGATGTGACCTACAGTTCGACTCCGACGACGCGTTCCAACACGCGCGCTGGCACGTGACCCTGACTTATTTGATTTCAATCAACGGTTGTAGTAAGTAGCAAGACTCGGATTCATCTATACTGTATAGTACCTTGTCAATTCGTCAGAAGTAAGATAAATAGCACCGCGTCAGATAGTTTATGTTTTCATGGTGAGGTGACTCCGCTGTCTACCACATAAATTTTGTTCTGCGCTCGTTCTGCACTCAATCAATCATGATACTCCGAGTCACTCCGAGCCCCTCAGGAGTTCTTCTAGGATTTTGATTTTGATATTTATTCTCAGAATAGAAGGGATTCCAAAGTTCGTGCCATGGACCATGGTTCACAGAAAGAAGACAGATGTGGCACAACTTAGTTGAAACACCGTCTATACGTCGCACTCCATCATTGCAACTCAGAGCTAGACTCGTGACCAGCCCGTCTAATGAGGCAAGCCGTCGATAGACGGACTGGTAAAACTGAGTTTTAATTTGGATCAAGAGCGGATTGTTAGAGTAACGTGACCTGTGGCCAATGAGAAAACCATTTTTTTTTTTTCAAAAACAAAATAAACGAGATAATTTTCATCCATTGCCATGACGCGACACGTCTTCCTGCTGCAAAATTGATGGATCATCACACACTCATCCAAGGAATCCACAATGCATCCCTCGACATGCTGTATGTGTTCGCGCATGATCTTCCCAAAGAACGGCTTCCTATCGACTGCATCCAGACTCTCAATAATAACGACAGAGCGGATGCATTACGAGTTTGCTTAATTATGTATGTGCTCACTAGCGACGACCATCGTTCCACGTCAGTTTCAGCTCGAATCAGTTCTCACAACTTTATGCGGCCATCACGGAGAATTTTGACAGCAGACTTGATGCATTTGTGCGAAGAGAGTCGTGGGGAAGGGGCTGCAGCAATAAGAGACATATGGTGGATCACCCGTTGTGATATCGACGAAACCAGAGTCCACGGAACGATTGAAGTCGGCATCCAGAGTCCTCGAAGAACCTCGCATCCTGATTTCAAGCTCTGACTGGAGTTATAGGACAAAGAGCAAGTGATAGCAGTAGCAGAAAGTAATAGATATACACACTAAGGGGTGGACGGATGAAGAGCTGGCAACTGAGCGTACTCGAACGTCGACGTCAATCACAAATGACAATGTACTACAACAAGACTTAGCAACGAGTTAACAAAAGCTCACGTGGTTCTGATATTCCTAAACAGGCTTATTCGTCACGTTACTCTAACAATCCGCTCTTGATCCAAATTAAAACTCAGTTTTACCAGTCCGTCTATCGACGGCTTGCCTCATTAGACGGGCTGGTCACCAGTCTAACTCAGAGCCATGATTTGGATGCAAGATACATCGTACTTGTTCGAGATATTGACTCCCTCCCAGCATTCACCCACGACTCTATGGGAAATGAACAGTCGACCACTTGTATTGTGAATCTACAACTGAAAGTTACGAGTATCGATACGCAGAGAACCGAATATTGGGTATGTACAAGTAAAAAAAATCACTCAAGCTTGCCGAGCTTAGTCCAACCCTCTAAACTTGTAAATCTAGATAGAAAAGCATCGGGATCTGGGTCATGGGTGTTGGACTGCTGGCCTTCTCCTGAGCTCGACGACCGTTTGAGGCGAAGATAGTATCGCTCGTCGGCATCTCTTTTAAGCACCAAAAAACAGTCCACCAGGAAATCCCATGTGACTCCGTCGATGTCCGATTGAGAGGGTGCGGAAGCTGTCATATTATTGAGAAAGAACAATTTTTCCCTGCCGCATGTCACGGCGCCTAAAGTTGCCCACTCGTCCAATGGGCGCAATCTCGGTGGTAGAATGACTCCATTTTTGTAACGCAAGGAAATCCAGGCGAAGCACCACATGAACGACTCCACATCATGACGATATACGTGTTTGACTTCACCTCGTTGACCCTCTTTGGTGAGAAGATCGAGGGCCATGAACGGCACTGTGCCCGTGCGTTCGTTGCCCCGAGGACCTGGGTCATCCGCCAATGAGGATAGATCGTAGTCGTTTAGAACGCCTATCCGCTTGCCGTCTTTCCAGTACCACATTAAATTTCCAGGGCTGACATCTCGATGATAGACCCCTTTCTTCCAAAGAGTAAGGTGGCCTGCACGCTATGTCAATGAAAGTCACGTAAATTCAAATGAAACACGTACATAAAATGCATTGACCCCATACGTCAAAAAGCTCTTTGCCCTGAAGCCGAGTGATGGGGAAGAGCTTGCGGAACACAAGAATGTAGAGCACGCGACTGCCCTTAGTGGGTTCCGGAACGTCAAGCGCTTCTCGAATTGCGGACGTGGGATTCGTGAACGTGTGGTGCCAAAGCAGCGCAGGAACGTGGTCTTGAACGGTTGTGTGCATCTTAGCAATCTCCGCGACCTTTTTCAGGATCTCCGGCTCGCTAGTGCGACTCGCCTCTCCCCAAAAGATCTTGGCCACCATCCCATCCTCGAATTTGCCGTATTTCTTCGTAAGCGCTTCGCTGGTGACAGGGACCACATTGGTCGCCCGCCCTTGCAGTCCGTAGTGCGTCCATCTTTCGTCGTGACTGGTGTGAAGCAGCAAATCCACCTCTCCAAGTTTTTGATCCTTGATTTTGAACTCGTGGCATAGTTTCTCCTCGACTTCGACCTGGAGGAGGTCCTTGTTTCGGCCCCAATCGTGAAGCTCGAAGCGTTGTAAAGCATACAACAACACCATGAATCGCGGGAGATCTTGAATGAAGTTGATGCCTGAGCATTGAATGATCCCTTGTCGATCATAATACCAGATCCACGCGACATCGTCTGAAAAAAGCTTTAATAAGAGCGCAGCCAATCTCAACAGACGAACAAACTCACCGATGACAATAATATTGAGCAGATAGTTGACTGCAAGATTCGCTGCAAACATTTCGGCGGCGTACAGACCCGTCTGAACGGTGACATCTAGATCTGCGTCCGCGTCAGCGTCTCTGTCGTTGGGGTCCATCTTAGGTTTTTTCGCGGTTGATTCCAAAGTGTCTGCGGCCTTGCGCTTGGAACTGGACCCGCCCTGGGAAGGCTGGTCAGCAGTAAGGCCGGAAGATCGAACTGCAGCTTGGCCGATTCAGTTTGATCCTAGAATCGCAGATATCACCACTTACATGCACTGTCGGACGCAGTTTGTGTTGCTGGGGTCTGAGGAGGGGCTGGAGCTGAGTCTGCAGTCCTAAGATGATCGACTGGCAGATATTCTGGCTTGGTAGGGGCATAGTCTGTCAATGTATACGAAGAGGGGGGCGCCTTAATCCCTTTCGTCTTTCTCTTGAACTCGATGCAAGCTAGAACATCTTTCCACGGGAGATTTCGCGGCTTTGCCGTTGCATTCGTATCCATATGAGCCTTGCGCTTCTTCTTGCGCTGCTCGCTGTCGTTCCTGTCGCTCGTTTCTTGGTTCTTTTCGTCCTTTTCAACATCCTTTTTGTCGTCCTTTTGTTTACCTTTCTGTTTTTCCTTCTTGCTGCCCTTCTCATCCTGGAATGAAGCGCATGCGCTATTCAAAGGAAGAATCACGAGGTCAGGCTTCCGAATTGATGTCGCGGTCTGGTGGTTTTGGCGCATGGGCATGTCGTTCTGCTGGCAGATCATGTCCACGGCGGGGACAGGAGCACGCATCCCGTCGATCTTGATCTCTTCAAGACAAGCGAGAGCAATGTTAGTGGCTCTTACGAAAGGGCCGTAGAAGCTGTTTTCTACTCCTGGACATACACTTGCAATTATTCTGAGCATCAGAACGTCTGATCAGCGAACTTAACAACGAGCACTCACTATTCGCTGAGGGCTGTCTCGATGTCAGAAGACTTTACCAATGCAGTGGAGGCCTGTCCATTGCAAACCGGCAGAACTGCCTTGAAGCACTTTTGCAGAAGCTCGGGCTGTTCGGTCTCGGGAGCGGAAGAAGCGCGCTGCAGGAGGGCTTGCAGCATGGCATCTGCCTTGCACTCCTTGACCTGCTCGATATCCCGTTGAATCCATGGGCGGACCTTCTCGACCCTTGATGGAATGTCAGGTTCTACTCAATAAAGACAGGAAATGTGCGCACTTGACACCGAGCATGCCGATGTTCTCGCTGACGACGGAAGCCCCACGGCTGTTTGGGGTGGATTCTATTTTGCTAGCACCTGAAGCTGATGCATTGGCGCGTGGAGGAGTAGACAAAGTGCCAGTCTCGCCTGCAGGGGACATGGCACTAGACGTTCAGTGTCAATGATTACGATGATTGAATGTTACGAGCAGAATTGATGAGGGGGAAGAATGCAGAAGACAACAGAAACGACTGCCTGCCTTATATCTGGTCGACCAGTGTGGCGCAAATGTTGTGGACCATTGATGAATCTGATGCGTCACGGATATGGATTCATGACTCTGGCCTACAGTTCGACTCCGACAACGCGTTCCCATCAGCACGCGCACGTGACCCTAACTTATTTGAATAAAATTTGATTTCTGAAAGTCAAACCCGGTGAGTCTAGTACTGATATTCACCTATACTCTAGTGTGTATTCGCCAGGAATAAGATCATAACAGTGCGCCAGCTAGTTCAACCTTTTCACGGTGAGATGCACTCTACTTTCTACTACATCAATGATCATACATCTCGTTCTCGGTACCCCGGGCCAATCAATGATACTTGCTCCGAATCCCTGAAAAGTTCTTCTAAGAATCTTGATTTTTAGATTCATGTTCTCAGAGTAGAACGGAGTCCGATGCTCGCGCCATGGTCCACAAAAAGAAGACAGATGGACGACCCAGCCGCAGTTCTCTCCTAGTATTCTGTTGTCCTCCTACAGATGCCGGCCACATTTACGCACTTACTACAAGAAGTCTGCTGTAACTTCTGTCTTTTTCTCCATCCGACAATGCCGTAGAGGATAGTGCTTAACCAAATATATTCCTCCATCAATTTACCCGGCTGGGTCCGAGTCGATCGTCCATTGTTCAGCGTAGCACCTTATAGTATCACCGTGTTCGGACATCAGGCTGTCGAAAACTTTCAGTGCTTCTTGATTTCCTTGAGCGCAATTTTCGAATCTTGCATGATCTTGGTAACGATGGAAAATAAAAATGTATGATTATTTTGCCGTTGTTGAGTCAGAGGGCGTAATAGATGTCATTGTAGCAAGCCAATTAGAGTTGTTGCCTCCTCCACCGCAGTTGTGTTCGGCTCCTCTTAGTCGCAGTGGCCAATACACCCACGGGAGCGAAAATGCGACCTATCTGATCTATGTACATGCTGATTTGCGACCAAGCACAAGAATGTACCGTATCCAGTGCCCAACCCAATCGCCGAAACATGGTCTATATGTGAGATGTCGAAGACAGCGAGTTGTAAAATAAGGTGAGAACGTCTTCACAAGTGAAATTATACCACTCTCACTGGACAAAAACAGAACTTGCCGCCTCAGGCTCCCAAACGAGATCCTATGTGCAGCACAGCAGAGGACTCGGGAACGCTAGCACGGGAAATACAGCGTATGTGGGGGATGATCGTGGATTGATGGCAGTAGAATGCATGATCAAGATTCGGAGGAGTTAGAGTCGCCTGTGAGTATGGGAATTCGGGGCGGTCGATGGGTTCGCATGAGGCCTTGAGGTTGCTACAGATAGGCTTTGGAGCCACGGTCTTGGGCCGACGTCGATGTTCATAACTTCTCCTCGCCACATACTTTGGCACTTGCAGTACCCTAAAAATCAAGGAGACAAGACCCCGCCGATCAGAGAACGTCATCTTTGTAACACAGATAAATCCACACAAGTACCCAGATGAACAACTCGAGATCATGACAATATAGGTGCTCGACTTCGCATCCTATGTGATGAGATGATCAAGCGCTCGCTGCAGTTGGCAGACTAGAATCGCATAAGATGCCCATCAGGGTGTCCAATCCTTTAATCTGTAATACAGTGTGTTTTCAAGGATCACATTATCTCGACGACTGACCGCTGTATTTAGTAAGAGATCATGGTGACCTGCAGCGTGATCCTTTAACAGCGAATCATATGGACGCGATGAGCTACAAACATGAAGTGGATCGGCTCTGCACATACGTTGAAAAGGTCTTCACCATGCAGCGCCTTAATGGGTCGAAACTCACGGAATATGAGGATGTAGAGCAGGCGACTACCCTTGGTGTGTTTCTAGAATCCAGGGCATTTGGTGGTCTCTCAGTGTTTCGCGATCTTGAAAACCTTTTTTGATATGTCCGGCTTGCGAGCGCGTCTCTGCTGCTCGATGTAGGGGATTCATGAACCACGATGGACACGTATTTATTAAGGTCTTCGCAAACATGCCACGGGCAGAAACCTCGGGGTTGAAGGAGATGACTTGCTGAAACGTGAATCATTGAGTGAGGGGCGGCCCAGGACGCTGTGAACCAAAATCTTTGTTTGATCAAGGCACAACTTACGGGATTCCACGACTTGCAAGTGAGTTCAGCAAGCGTGTCTATTTGCTGTCCTTCCCGACTATCCCGACCTGTAAGGATAAAGTGCATATTAACTGTATTTGCTCTGTCCTAGTAGCGCACTGCACTCGTCATCTACTAAACATGACAGGGTCTTTTCGTTTCATTCTGCGCAATAACGAGTCACTATCATGCATGTATTCAATTGATTTACCTACTGGAGACGGGTCAAACACGGACAATCGACGCAAGTATCAGAGCCAGGAAACCGTAGGTAGTGTAATGGGTAAAGAAAATCACTATGAAGGTTCCGGTAGAAGTTTGCTGAGCTCAGCCCAACTCTCGGTATTCTTGAATGACTGTAGAAAAGCATCAATATCTGAATCTGATTCTTTGCAGTTCGTCGGCGTGTCTGCTGCCCATCGATTGAAGGTGTGCCTGTTGAGCATACCGAGACAATCCACAAGGAACGCCCATAGGGAAGAGTCTATGTAGGAGGGTACGGGAAGTTTCTTCATACGGCCCTGAAAATATAACTTGTCCCTGCCACATGTTGTAGCGCCTAAAGTCGCCCATTCATCCAAAGGGCGCAATCCCCGTGGTAGAAGATCTCCATTCTTGTAACGCAAGGAAATCCAGGCGATGCACCACATAAACGACTCCAGATCATGACGATATAGGTGTTTGACTTCACCTCGTTGACCCTCTTCGGTGAGAAGATCGAGTGCCAGAAACGGCACCGTGCCCGTGCGCTCATTGCCCCGAGGACCTGAGTCATCCGCCAACGAGGATAGATCGTAGTCGTTCAAAACGCCTATCTGCTTGCCATCTTTCCAATACCACATCAGATTTCCAGGGCTGACATCTCGATGGTGAACCCCTTCCTTCCACAGAGTAAGATGGCCTGCATGTGATGTCAACAAAGAGACATGTAAATTCAATGAAACACGTACATGAAATACACTGACGCCAGACGTCAAAAAGCTCCTTGCCATGAAGCTGAGTGATAGGAAGGAGCTTGCGGAATACAAGAATGTAGAGCACGCGACTGCCCGTAGTGGGTTCCGGAACACCGAGCGCTTCTCGGATGGCGGCCGCAGCGGGATTTGTGAACGTGTGGTGCCAAAGCAGCTCAGGAATGTGGTCTTGAACAGTTGCGTGCCTCTTGGCGATCTCCTCAACCTTTTTCAGGATCTCTGGCTCGCTAGTGCGACTCGCCTCTCCCCAAAAGATCTTGGCCACCATCCCATCCTCGAACTTGCCGTATTTCTTCGTGAGCGCTTCGCTGGTGACAGGGACCACATTGGTAGCCCGTCCTTGCAGTCCGTAGTGCGTCACTCTTTCGTCGTGGCTGGTGTGAAGCAGCAGATCCACCTCTCCGAGTTTTTCATCCTTGATTTTAAATTCGTGGCATAGTTTCCCCTCAACTTCAATTGGGAGGAAGTCTTTGTTTCGGCCCCAATCGTGAAGCTCGAAGCGTTGTAAAGTATGCAACAGCACCATAAATCGCGGAAGATCCTGCAGTAGGCAACGACAACTTGAGAAAAATCCGAGACTATGCAGGCAAGCAAGGTCAGATTCGACAACGCCGAACCCTAGTGATCAAAGGCATCATATTTTTCAGTCAATTAGATGTTTGTCGTGGCCTTCCATGGATGCCGTTGTACTGAGCAGCAGTGTATGTGAAAAAGTAGTGATTTGAGTTGTTTTTGACCAATTTTTGACTTTCTCCCCAGTAACTATAGCTAACAAAGACGAGTTTTTGGACAGAACGCTTCTAGGCCACATGTCGAATTTTTATTGTTTGTTAGTAGGAACAAATACTAAGAGCATGTTCGGATAGAAATATTTGCATGAAGTTTTGAAATATTGATCACGCAAATTCGTCGGCATTGTGCCGAAAGTTCGTCGGAGCTTTAATTAAATCAGCAGCTGTTATCAATTGATATTCAAAGGTATATCACATATCATATATCTCCTCGTCATGGATGCTCAAGAAGATCAATTCGAAATGGATCGTCAACGGCTCGCCTTGCTCGTTTCCAATCCTCAACCGGAGGTTCGGGATCGTCTTGTTAAATGTATAGGACTTGTTATCAGTATAGTAGTCGCTGCAACACATGGTACATTGCAGACCATATATCCCAAGGACCGACAACCATATCACACCTCGGCCCTCTCTGGGCAGGACTGGGTTATTGAATTACTAACTGGTCACCCAGAGCGCATCCGCTGTGAACTTGGCATGCATGCCTCTGCCTTTGTGGAGCTTATCACTCAGCTTCGCGCTATGGGCCACTCAGATTCCAAATTCATCTCCCTCGAGGAACAACTCGCTATCTTTCTGTATGCTTCGGTGACCGGCCTATCAGTCAGACATGTCAGGGAGAGATTCCAACACTCAAACGAAACAATATCTAAGTACATTTATTTTTATCTAGGATGCAGTGGATATCTGACTCTAGCGCATAGGTACTTTCGCAAGATCCTCGTTTCTTTCTCCTCCGAACCATTCTATTCAACATACGTCCAGTTTCCTGATGGGTCCGTCCCTCGCGAAGTCCGCAGAAACCCTAAGTGGTGGCCTTTTTTTAAAGGTGCCATTGGTGCAATAGATGGGAGCCATATTCAGGTGACCCCCAGGGCTACTGACCGTGCTGTGTATCGTAATCGGAAGGGGTTCCTATCTCAAAATTGCCTTTTTGCGTGTGATTTCGATCTCAAATTTACCTATGCGCTCACCGGCTGGGAAGGCTCTGCAACGGACGCTCGTGTTTATGAAGATGCGTGTCTGAACGACTTCAAAGTTCCCCCACGCAAGTATTTTCTTGCAGATGCGGGTTATCCACTCCGTCCCGGCTTACTTGTGCCATACCGAGGTGTGCGCTATCACCTAGCTGAATGGGGACGCGCAAACACCAGGTAGGTCCTTTTACTTGAATCAAGCTCAATTTGGAACTCATCTTCCCTACAGGCCTGCTAATAAAGAAGAACTATTTAATTTGCGACACGCATCAGCAAGAAACGTCATCGAGCGCATCTTTGGTGTTTTGAAGCGTCGTTTTCGGATCTTGCTGTTGCCGCCTGCATATGCCATGGAGTTGCAAGCGCGAATTCCCGCCGCATTGTGCGCCGTTCACAACTTCATCCGCGTGCATGATCCCACAAACATCCCCACCAACGAAGCCAACGATGAAGATAACGACGAAGACTAGCAGGGTGGATATTCTAGTGGAAATGCTAAAGAAGACAATATTATGGCTATCAAAGAAGATAACGAACTTGAGTTTCGTCAAGGATCTGCGATGCGTGATCGCATTGCATCTGCGATGTGGAATGACTATCAGCGCATCTTGTTAGAACGTACTTTCGAAGGGATAGATCTTGATGAGGGGGATGAGGACCTCGAGGACACTTTTGATGAGGATGAGGATCAGGACAGTTTTGCTTCGGAATAATTCACACTTCGAGTACCACTTTGTAGCCTCCAAAATCAGACAAACATTGATGCATTGCGACAGTTGTGAACATGTAGTATTGTACATACATTGAAACGAAAGCAAGTGGTAAAGAACAAGGTACATGATATATTTTCAGCCCGCCATTGCATCTGTGATGAGCTTCTCAATAAACGGACGCCTGATTGCTTTGTCCGTGAGGGACACATAGAACTTCAGGAATCTCTCGTTGTTCTTCTCACCAAGGACCATTATCAAGACAGCACGCTGGTCAGCAGGCATGTCAGCATCCTCAGTTTGCAGTAGGTGTGCTGCGCGTGTCACCAAGTCCATGCTGTCCTCAGGCTTAGGCACAGGTGGAGGCGGAGGCGGAGGCGGAAGGGTACCATTATTCATGGAACTAACAATGAATTTTTCAAAGATATCTGTCAGACGGTTGACAGTGCCCTGCAGTCCCATCACGGCAGCAGCAGGCGTGATCTTGGCGGCCTGTGTTGCACTGCTCATCTTGGCCGCATTGGTCATCTTCTGAGAGACGTGCGAACGTGCTTTCTTTGAGGGGGGGGCGGACACCAAGGTGGTGGAGACCGGCTGAGCCGAATCATGGGTCGACGCGAACGAAGTGGTCTCAACAGAATCCACATTGGTGCCCTCATAAGGGCGCTTGGCACCAGCAGAGCTGGTAGCGGTAGAGAGACCACTGGTGTTAGAGCGAGGACCGGTGGTGAATGAAGGGCCGGTGACAGATGAATGATTGGCAGTGGTGGAAGGACTGGCAGAAGAGAGGGCTGGAGCCTGAGCAAGGCCAGGCTCATCCTCATCAGCGTCTGGTACTGGTGGAGGACCCATAACACCTGGGTGGAAGGCATGGCGCCCTCTAGCGCCACCCAAGGGAATTATTTCCTGCATTTTCTCAAAGTAAGGCCAGCCTGTGTTGCGGAATGAACGCATGTGAGAATTGGACTAAAAAATGTTAGCTTTTATTTGAAAAATAAAAGGGGCTGACGTACACTGAGCGCAACATACGAATCCCACACAGCGGACGCTGCAGGGCCATGGATCCCAGCTCCATTGGCACCGTCCCAGTGTGTACCGGTCTGGTTGCGGTATTTATCGATAGTGTGATGAATAGACTTGAGCTGAAATATTGAATCAGTAAAGTGAGTGAAGGACAGAGTTGGATGGACGCACTGATGCCCACTTGCTCTTCACCATCTTGACGGTCTTTGCTGGACCGATCCGCAATGGTTGAAGGTCGGGATCATCGTTGATGACTGTTAGTGCAGAAGTATACACCTGTGGCTTGAAGTTGCCGGAGGTATCACCACTTGCACGGTTATCGTACATATGATTAACAAGTGCGGTGATTTCTTCGTTTCTCCAGTGTGCAGGTGTGCGCCTTGTAGGGATTTCATGGGCCTCAGGTTGAGCCATGATAAGATTGGTATATTGAGTACAGATCGCAGTAATCGCGATGACACCAGCGATCAGTCTATTGCGCTGGTGGATATCAAAGGAGGAGGAGGAGCAAGAGATCTCCATCGATTAGTATGTACAGTAGGAGACAAGGAAGGTTTAAGCTCCGACGAACTTTCGGGACAATGCCGACGAATTTGTGTGATCAATATTTCAAAACTTCATGCAAATATTTCTATCCGAACATGCTCTAGGTCATCGTATTTCTGCCAACCACCCTTGACCTACTGCCGGCAATTGCCACTGGCAGAATGGCAGATGATTCTGCCAACAACACTAGCACCGTGGAATGGAGTCCGACGCTCGCTCCAGCCTGAGGTGACAGATGCCCTAGGCGCCTAGGCCCTAGGCTCGTAACCAGCCTGGCGTATATGGCTACCCCTTTTAGTAGATCCATATTGAATATATCCCTGAGTCTTGGGCGATATCAGACTCGGACGATCAACACATTTGACAAGTTTGAAAAGTACAGTCATTGGTGGTGTTTGTAACACATACATATCAGATCCCTCGTCCACTCCTAGTAATCCCTCACAGGAAACCCTCCTAGGCTCCAGAACCTACCTTCGCTCATATACTCCCCAGTCAATCTCGCAGCCAAAAGGAAGAGCGATCCGTCCAGAGCTTCTGCACCCTCCAGCTCCGTATCCTTGAAGTAACCCTTGGGCCGCGCCATAAAGGGATGAGAAATGCGCAAAGGCGCGCTGAATCTTTGGCAGATGTTCATTTGGGTGCGTTATCACAGACTGAATACGTTCATTTCCAGTATAGCTGCTGCGCTTTGCCCCCTCTTGAACAACACCATTGTTCGAAGGCCACTGAGTCGTTGCAGGAGCTATCGATGCAAGCGAAGAAGAGAAGGAGAAAGAGTTCTTTTACGGAAGATTCGTAGTCTCTTTTACTTTTCAAGTTGCCTTGTTGTTTAGCAGATAGGTTGGGACTGTGAGTCATTTTGTAGAGCACAGGCTATCCGCCGATGAGGTCTACCCAGAGATTAGGCCTGCGCATTGTATGTGATGTATCGACCCTCAAACAAAATGTAACTCAATTTACTTAAGTGAAGGGGTGTACCGTGTTATTGCTAGAGCCTAGCAGTGACATCGTCAGGATTCTGGCTACCTACTCTGCGACTGCATCTAGTAGCACAATGTATTAATCTGAAAGTAACTTCAGCGTGACAAGCAGATACATATTTGAAGACAGCTGATGAATTTCGTATGGATCTAAATACTAGTAAGTAGCTGATAGTAGAATGCCCCAATGTACATAAGAAAGAAAGAAAAAAAGGGAGAGAGAGGTTCGGTTTGGAGCGTTGTTTTGTCATATGCCTCGATAATTAGGGCTGCACACCGTACCGTATACGGTAGACAGCCGTATACATATGGTATAAATACGGTATACAGCTAACCCGTACACCGTACATGACATTGGTGGTGGACGAAGTGGACGGTACGGTACGGTGAATTATACGGACGTATACGGCGGTGTACGGTACATACGGAATGCAAATCAACTATGAACGACCCAAACGAAGCCTCGCCTTCACGAGCATCAATGTCCTGATAGTCTCAGGCTTGAGACTAGCGCGCCGCAGTGAAACCGTGTCACGACCACCAGAGAAAACTCGTTCAACAGCAACAGCAGATCCTACAAAGAAGAGAACTAAGTACAGACACCTGGGACATGGAGTAAGTACTCACCAGGTATTGAAAGGATATCACGCACAAGTCGAGAGAGGTTTGGAAATTGTGCTCGGCGACCTGCCCACCATTGAATGGGGTCCATCAGTAAATTCACACATTTCTTGGCAGACCTTTTTTCGAAAATTAAAACTTATTTTTAACTTATTGACACTTATTCACCTTTATTCACTTGGCTGTTTGTTTTCACAAGTCAAAAAAGGAAGTGTATGACACACAAGTGCCGAAAAGTAGCATAAGATCAAAAAAGTCAGTTCAAGTATTCGAAACAGAAATAAGTACAGCAAGTAAATAAGTAGTTCAACTTGGTATGTAACCTGTGGCAGGTAGTAACTCGTGACCCATGTATTCATGTACTAGACATATGGGTGTAGGTACAATGTATATCAGTAGTAGCAACACAATAACGAGATCGACAGACTCACGAACTGTGAACAGTGGGAAATGACTTGGATCAGCGTGGCTTGAGCTCGAAGGGGGATCGACAGACTCATGAACTGCGAACGGCAGGAAACGACTTGGATCAGCATGGGTCTTGCTCGAAGGGGGATCGACAGACTCACGAACTGTGAACAGCAGGAAACGACTTAGATCAGCATGGGTCTTGCTCAAATGAGGATCGACACACTCACTTCCTGCGAGCGGTGGCAACGACTTGGATCAGTGTGGCTCGAACTCGAACAAGGAGGGTGCTGGAGGGCGCCAGGTATGGGTGCTGGAGGGTGCAGTTGGGCATGGTTGGATTGGGAGGATGCGAGAGATGTGCCAGGGGGTGTGTGGAGGGCTGCAGTTAGCAAAAATTGAAAGAACAATTGATAGATGCACGTACAGTACCCAAACCCAAACTATACAAACCGATTCCTTCAATCTGCATGAAGCTAAAGTCAGTATGACAAAGATGGGCGCATGCAGTTTCAGGATTTGTCAAAAATGAGCGCTGTGAACCATCACGCGTCACGTGTCATATTTGAACCACGTCAGTTTTTCACACGAAGTTCACTCTCAACGTTAACGTTCAACCTTGTCTGACTCTCAATCTAACTTCCATGCATCATCTCACATACCTCCATACCTCAGTGTCTGAAACTTCACTCTCATGGTCTCGCACCCTTTCGCACACCTCCCAGTAAGTTTTTTTATTTGTTTTTTTTTCCATTTTACTAAAAATGTCTGTGTCTGAAACTTTGCCCGTCCTTTCGCATGGCCTCCAAGTAAGTTTTTATTTATTTGTTGTATTTTCTTTTACTAATAATGTCTGCTTGCCTCAGCATCTGAAACTTCGCCCGTCCTTTCATGTACCTCCAAGTAAGTTTTTTTTCATTTTTTTAAATTTCCCTTGACTAATAATGTCCGCTTGCCTCAGTGTCCAAACTTCGCCTGTCCTTTCGCATACCTCCAAGTAAGTTTTTTTCATTTGTTTTACTTCCTTTTATTAATAGCGTCTGCTTCATTGCAGTCTGCCGCTTGCCTCATGTGCCGTCTGCCTTGTATGCCGCCTTTCATTCCTCGCATCCCGCCTTTCACCCTCTTCAAAATTTGCTGCTGCTGGCTCCCCATTCTTTGAGTTCATTTCTGCATCTAGTCGCCACTGCCACAAGTAGTTGTATTGTTTCCCCACTAGTACTTAGTAGTCCTATCATGTAATTATCCTTGAATGCAATATTTTGTCATTTTTGTCGAAACAAGTGTGAAATAAGTAGCCCCAACTTGCACTACTTGCAATGTGGGCTATTTTACAAATAAGTGCCAAAAAAGCCAACAAAAAGTTTGAAAAAAGTCGAAGTCAAGAGGAGGCATCTACTTTTTCGACTTAAATTGCCTTGTGGCAAGTTGATGGCAAGTTGGTGTCACCGTTCTTATGAATGACTTTTCCGCTCCTTTTTTGGAATTACCCGGCAGCAAGTTGCAAAAAAGGAAGTTCAAGCAATGTGTGAATTTACTGATGTCGCAAAGGTCAAAGTCCTCTTGCGGAAGCTTCAGATACTCCTCGAATTTGTCCACTGACAGATTCGACCGCTTCTTATACCTCACTGTAAAGTTCACCTTTGATGGGGACATTCTGCCATCTGACACATCTGCATGGCGGCCTGTGCTGGTAGATGGTGTGCAGTCCTGTGCAACGGATGTAGCGATATAGTCAGCTTGTCGTTGTCGTTGGTGGTGCAGGGCATGGCGGTTTGCGACGGTGTGCAGCCCTATTGATAATCCCTTTGATAGCCTTGGATGCAGCAGTGTACTGATCTAAAAGCAAGCTTCAACACGTCGAGAAAAGATGCTGCAGAGCAACCAACCATATTCATGGGGGTGGTGATGCGGATCTAAGTAGTACGTTGGATCCTTATGATCGCTCCTTGGACCCGTACCAAGTGGCACCCCGACTAGGACCCAGAAAACAACCACATCAAATGCGCTCAATGGCGCCAAGGCAGCCCAATGGCGCCCTGCGCACACCCGGAACCTCAAGCTCAACCCTAATTATCATCAGTCACTCAACGGCTCGAATGCCACCCTCACTGCTCAACACCAACCATGTTGTCAAACGACTCAACCATACCGCCACAGCAACTCAAACAGGAAGAGGCAACCGCAAAACCACTGCAAGCAAGCCTCTACTCTTATCCAGCAAGACAATAGAGGAACACACACTAGGTCTTGGAACAAAGACTGACGTCAACAATTTAGTCACAGTGAGGAAAACACTCACATTGCATGGCCTCAACTTACCCACGGCCGGCAACACACTGTCTTCTTAGATAGATGATCTATAGATAAACACCTACAAAATCAAAAATCTCCATGGTCAGCGATTCAGACAAATACCAATGACTGATAATGTGGTTGTTCGTGGGTGGCTGTTTACACTTCCCCAAGCTATGTTCAGACAAAAAGTACTTCTTGTGAGGTCAGTAGCAATACCAGTCAATCCAACAGTATGGACGCAATAGAAAATAAAATAAACAGAATGTAGTCAGCCCAACGGTATGGTGATGACAAAAAGAAAATGATTCACTCCAACGGTATGGCAGTGTTTAGAGAACAGAGAAAAGTCAGCCCAACAGTATGGTACTGATAAAAAAAAGAAATAGATTGATAAGGGAAACCCTTCCTTCAGTAACAATGCTTCTTGTAATAAATTTACTACAGAAAGTTGTGCGAAATTATAGCAATCACCCCCTCAGCACAAACAGGTAGAATCAAAGGTCAGGACTAATCAGTGATCAGTAGAACTCTTAGTTCACTATTGAACCTGCTGCCAAGGAACTCACGATGAGTATTAAACAGAATCAGGAATGGACGTCCTTGGATTTCAGTACCAAGTCCCCTATTCAACAACTAAAGTCTAGCAGACAAAGAAAACCCTGGCTCAGTATCACTACTCAGATGAGTGAGGTCAAGCGTCACTATCAACTTCTGAAGTCTTCCCACTAAGCCGGTGCTTAGATGGACATAAAGACAACACAAAGATCTTGAAACAAATTCAGACAATAACACTGAGACGTGAATGAACTGAACAGAAAAAGAGACAAATGAAAAGAAAGAAACAAAGAAAGAAACAAAAAAAGAAAGAGAGAAAGAAGAAAGAAAAGAAAAGAAAGAGACTAGAGGTTCACCAGTAGAAAATCAAAGAAAAAGTTTGCTCACTGTTGAGCACAGTGAGCTCAAGATATTTCACAGTTGTTGACGATGAGCTAAAGGTATTGCTGGATGTTGCTTACAATGACCTCTCAGTTAGTTGCTTAACAGCTCTTGTCACTGTTGTTGATACTGATCACACTTCACACTCAAATTTATTTTGTGGGGCTTAAAAGTTCCCTATATGCATCTTTTTATTGGCAAAAAGTGGGGTCTTATATAGATAAATTATGGTGGCTGTGTTACTATTTCCCACGTTCTAAGGGGAATAGGCTTAGTCAGATTGTACCAATACTATTTACTGTAGTCATGTGCTTTATAATTTGTGTCATCAAGCTTTAGTCATCTCAAAAGGTTGCTTTGTCATGATTTGGTTTAGGGTCATAGGTCACCTGACTGTTAGAGTCATATAACTTAGTATCATGTGACAAATATTAAGTAACAGACTGATTATGTTATTTGTTGGTGTCTTGTTATGATGTTACTTTATTGACCGTAGAAATGACGCGAGCTGTGTATTTAGAGTGTTAAGAAAGTTCCCACAAGGCAACTTATGCAAGAACTATTTTACACTGTTACTTGACATGTGTGGGATTCAGTCTGAGTCATTGTTATTGCTGACTAAGCAGAATTTACCGCAAAATTAAATATACAAGAATATTCAGCCTATTGTTACGCACTCAAATAGATCTGTTAGGCGGAGCCCTAAGAGGGGCGTCATCCGCTAACGTTCGTGACGTAACCGGAAGGATCCGGTATAGCAAGTGATACTGGCGACGGCGAGTCGGCAGTGATCACAGTACGCGCGTGTCACGTGACTTCAGAGACGGATGTCTTAGAAGTCACTCAAGGTAAGGACTGTCTTGTCCGAACGATGAGGTCGATCGAGGTAGACTTAGTCGCGATGAGCAACTAAGAAAAGATACTAGAGACTGAAGCCAAAGGGGCGTTCAGAGGGAAGTATGTTCCAGGGAAGATTGAGTAGATTCAAGTTAGAGAATCTAGTACAGGGTGACCGACTACTTATACTAAGTGGAGAGGGTTAAGGGCAGGGCTACCGCACAGTAGGTAAGGGTAAAGGGGAAACGAGAATGGGATAGGTGCGTCTGGCAACATAGCCGGATTAGTGATGGGTGGTCGAATGTGGAATGAGACCGAGAAACATTGGAACGAACCAACAGTAAGAATACAACATGCGGGAATCCGCAGTCAGAAGGAACAGAAAGAGGAAAGCCACATTGGTGGCACGAGTCAGACCGAGTCATAGGTGCGGGACCACATTGGTGGTCGAATCAGGGGAGGAACGTGCGTGCACGTGCATAGAGGCGGGCGATGCGAGGGACGGGAATGGTCCCGAGGATCCGGTCAACGGAAAGTCGGTAAAGGAGGACGAGCCAGTAGATGGTGAGGGCGAGGATGAAGGGAAAATGATAGGGGGGCCACGTGACCGATGTTACTTGTAACACCTATCTGAGTCTGTCTGAGAAATGAAAATACTATCTGAACTGCAGTCTGAACCATAAAGTAAAGGAAGATTGTTCATAATGATTTCTAGGGTATCGGGCTCGTGGGAGAGCATTAGTCATCCATGCACCGAACCGGTTTGGTGCAGGTCAGCGCGGGAAAGCTGCGCCTCATGTAGGAATAGCTGTAGGAAGCATACAGAGTGATGCTACAAGTTCGTGCTGTATACTCCTTGGTGAAAACTGCAATATTGCACAAGGAGAGGCATGAGTCTCTACATCGCCCCCAGAAGAGGACGAAGAGATGAGATAGAACCAAGGGAAACACAAACACCAATGTAATAACGCTGCAAAGCCTTAAGAAGGCTCCGCTGTCCTCGCATCAGCCGTGACCATTGTAAAGAGTTGATATAACAATACAGAAGAGTACATACCACGAAGTAGCAAGTAGCAAGTAGTGTCCACCATAGGGCCCTGCCCTGCAGGACAATAAACAAGGATATATATAAAAAAAAAATTTTTGGATCCTTCTTCAGGTTTTGATACTGAGCCATCCCCCAAACTTTCTCACATATCTTTCCTGAATGTATTGTTAGCTTTGAATATCGGAATTAGGCAAGCTTTTACTGTCAGACAATAAAGATATAAACATGGCAGTCATGCGGTTGATCTCGACAGGATATTGACTACTGAGCATTTCAGCCAGCATATCACCATTCTCTATGATTTTATCACGTAAGGATGCTGAGGGTTTTAAGAACATGTTTTGCAATGGGTTATCTTGAAACACTCACTGTCACGGGCAATCTTTTTAAAAACATCACAGAGAGCCTGATCATCCACACTTGGGGCTTTAAGACACCACAGAAGAGGTTTTATGATCTTAGCGTGAATCATTTTCTGACGTGCGTCATCTGTATCTTGATCAGTGTGAATTGTCAACGGAAATATGCAAACTAACCGTAATCAGCGATGATGAGCAGGTACTTGATAGCACTATTCTGAACAGAGTTCAGCTGAGTGCCAGTGGTTCCAATCATCTTGTGCAAAATCCCAATAACATTTCTAGGGTACTTAGAATCATCATTCGCTGGATTTTTGACTCCTCTGGCTATCATTTTCTTCAGGACGTAGTTTGCCGCTTTCTTGAGTAGCTGTTGGTGTGTATCCTTGCCGCCGAAATTCGAAGAACCGTCAGCGAGTCTACGTGGGTTTAACATAACACCTCGCAAGTAGTCTGCACAACTCATAAGAAACCCATAGGGCACAAAAATATCAAAGTTCCAAACCATTTTTGAATATCTCCTCAAGGATATCAATGCCCTCCCGACCGATCGTTCCGTCAAAGATGCGTTTCTCGATCATCCGCAGCAAATACAGGCCTACTTTACTGCGCCGTATCTGAGTCTGTGTCTCAGCGTCGTCTGGATGTAGTCCAGTGACTCCAGTCAAAATTGTCAACAAAATGCCTCGCAACACTCACCATATTTCATGAAATCCACAAGCGCATCGGCAGCAAATAATGCGTGATCTGGTTTCGCCAAATTATCAACTATGCTGTCCAAGCCTCCTTTATTAATGATTTTTTTGTGGAGTTCCACTGAGACAAATATTAGTTTTCCTGGAACAAACATTTTACAGTCTGTACCGTATTTTGATAGTTCCTTGAGCTCCTCAGTCGCCTCCTTGCTCTTTTCCACTGCGTTGTCTCTCGAAAACGCAACTAGTTTGCTGATATGTGGACCCTGCGCGAGCTTATCGTGTATGTCCTCTGCGTAATAGAATGAGTTATTCGGTAAGCAGGATCTTCTTGAGCGCTTTCAGATACGAACCGAATTCAGCAAGTTTCATCAAGCCATGCAGTCCACCGCTCAAACCTTGCTTATCGAACTCAAGCAGGTCAATCAGTGTGACAAGAACACCACTTTATATAGCCACCTGACGGAATTCGTCTATGTTGGGAAGGGCATCAGCATTAATCACAGGAATGGGAAGAGTACTTGAACCATTTTGGCAAAGAACGCATAATGCAGCTACCGCAGCCGGAGTGACAAAGAAATCACGGCGCTTTATCAATTTCTTGAGCCTGCTGACAAATCTTTTCGGCGTGGTTTCAGATTTGAGGACGCCCATCAGGATGTTTGAGGTCCCTCAACACAATATCAGAACATTTTAATATCTGTGAATCTATGTGGGGACTGACCTTCGCTGGTCGTAGCTGATAAGATCTTTAGCGCAGCAACGACAACGGTTGCAGCTGAAATACCATAAGTAAGAAGAATGGATTGACAGGCGAAGACTCACATTTGTTATTCAACATATCAAAAATTTCTTTGGCAAAAGTGGGTCGTCGGAAAAGGATGAAAAGTGTTTTATCTTTATTTTGATTGCATATGAGGGGGCAGGTTTGAGACTATTTAGACGAACAATGCAACTAACCAAAGTGTTGGGCAAGGTGTGACAGTGCCTTCGTCGCAATTGATTGATTTTCACCGGCCATCTGACAGAGCTCAACAATTCGATCAATTAGATCCTCGTTAAGGAGCTTTTCTCTTAGTGTTGGGATTTCGCAAAGAGCCGGAAGAGCTGCACAGGCTCTGGCTTGATTCGCTAGTTCATCATCTTCGAGCATGGCGAGAATGTTAAGATCGTCTAGTATGCCTTTCTGGATATCATCCTTCTTCTCAGCTATGTGTTTCTGAGAGTTCGTCAAGGCAGCGTTAAAGAGACAACACATACTGAGTCCACAGTACGCGACAACTGCGCTGAGGTGCACTCTAGAATCACGTTCTTCTGAGTTTTCAACAATGGTCTCCTTAGAACATCCCTGGGGGGAGGTCCCTTCATCGTCTTCTTCTGCGTATTGAATATTTGCAGAACTTCTGTCGTGTATACCAAGTATGGCTTCCAGCGTGTCAAGTGGCGTGGGATCCACCTTCCGCACCGCTTCAACTCCGAGTTCTGCAATCCATAGGATCAGGTCAGTATGTCAAAATTGTCTGACATCTCACTAAATGAACACATGAAGGCCAAGCGATCAACGTAATCAAGCATGTGTTTCTTGTGGATTGTACCAACAAGAGCTTCAGCAGTCAAGTGTTTGAAAGGAACTTCCCAGAGATGAGCTTGTGCTGGTGTGTCTTGTGGTGGCTGCGGTTGCTCCCGCTCGTCATTGCCAACATGAAAGTAAATCGGTTCAGGCCATTGCCAGAGATTTCTCCAGAATCTTGCTTTTGATCTGTAATTGTGACGAAATAGAACTGACGCATGAATCATTTGACCAGGTAAGATGATGCGACCTTTTGCAAGATGCGGTCTACAAGTCCTCAATGTGTGAGTGGATGGAGCAACGTTGCCACTCACAAGTGCGTATGCTGGTTGGAATTATTGTAGTGAAGACGTCTGGTAGGTAATATCTCGAGTGCCCACCACAGCAACGTTAACGAGTTGGTAATCTTGGATTGCTTCAAGTCTTCAGATTTGAAAGCTACCTTGGGAGGATTGAATGAAAGCCCCGCCTCAAAAGCTTCTTCGTGCATCCATAGTAAAGGCATATCTAGAAAAGTAAGCGAAGTGTTTGTCTTATCCCTTTTTACACCACCACTGGAACAAGTTGTTAGACGATAGCCTTCTGGTGCAGAGGATACATACATATCCGAATGACTACCAGCAAACCAAACCTCCTTGACATGATGTTCATCCTCGGGAATTTGCACTGATTTGGATTTAGATCGATCACTTATGCCCCCGTAGACATACTTGGGTAGGAATTTCACCCTGCGCTCGTCTAGTGCAAGTGCCTGGCAGAAGTAGCAAATGTGACCACATGTATCGGTGGACGGTAAAATATTCTCCTTCCGGATACCAACAGACAAAACAGTGTCCCTATGTGGTGTGTCAATTATGCTGGTATGCTCATACTCAGGGAAAACATTCACCATACACCGACAAAATGTGTTACTACGCGTTGTCTCGAGAATGTCGATTTGAATCCTGCCGCAAGCTTCTGGTCCTCATCTTTTCCACTGTTGATGGCAGAGTAAAGCTCGAAGGCACTGCTGGTGTCAGCTGTTTAGCCAAGAACGATCATCAAATATACTTACTAGGGGATCTGTTCTGTGTTGCCAGGTAATATGAGCCCTACCTATCAGAAGAGTAATGAATAAGAAAGATCATAGACCATAGATCAAAGTTGATGAATACTTCGTGGATCATGCCTGCTAATGCACGAACTTGGTATGCACCTCTCGAAAATCCTGGCCTCGCATTTTAGTGCAGTGGACTATATAAAATGAACAAGGAACTTACCAAACAGGAAGATTTTATCGCCATCAGAGTACTGGTCTGAGAGCCATCTGTAGGCGTCCATGATGGTTTGGCTGATATTACTTTACTGCCATTACCACAAGCTGTGAAAGGTCAAATGTACGATACTTACAATGCGAAGGCTAGATCAAAGACGCTGACGACCTGCTTCATCCAATGTGTATGGCCCTTAGCATACGTTCCTACACCACTGTTGTAGTACATTAATTGATTGTCATTCTTCATCATTTCATTATATAGTTCGATGATGTTGGTATTCTGAGTCCGGATATTGATCGTCAAGAAATCAGAAGGTATGCGAGTCTGATGACCTACTTGAGCACAATACTTGTTTGATGTCCCATCTACAAACTTGAATCATCGGCATCTGGAACTGTAGTTAAAGTGCGTACCAATGCAAACAACCAGATTTTTCCCTGGTCCTTTGTCGACTTTGTCCCTGGGACATTTACACGATGTGTCAAGAGCCACAGATGAATCGGCAGGCATTTTAGCGACTCCCCAATTTAGAGCTGTGATAGTTGGGTCTGTCACAACAGTTGGAATGTGTAAGATGTTTAATGGGTTCCCTTGCATCAACAAGGTTTTATACTGAACAGAGCATGCGCACGAAGGTGCAATCATAACCCGTGCATGAACTGCATGCGGCGCCTGTGGAGACAGTACACCCTGGCCTCCTGAGGATGCATCACAATACATATATGAAACCTACGGTAGTACGGGCGGAAAAGCTGCTATTTTGCACACCACATTGCAACCCTTATCAAAGATTCAAGAAGCTGATGTATGGTAGGCATACACAACATCCTTGGCATCAGATGCAACACTGGCCGTCTTTTCATGAACAAAGAATACAAGGGCTCGGTCAGGAAGTGATGAACGGCAAATGCATTGGAAGATGATGAGGCTGCCGCATCATTTGCGAGGAAACCAAAAAAATCTGGGATAGACTCAGTCTCAATGAAGTTGTTGAAAGCAAAATTGCAGGTTACGTACAAGCCTTTCATGAAATCATATTAGCATCCCCAAACTCTTGTAGGGTAGAAGCGACCTTGCGGCTTACATGACTTGCGAAGCTCTCGAAGATCAACCAATCTTTGCCCTGAACCCGGGTGAACAACCTCGCATGCTGACTCGGAAGTGTAGGAAAATGATGGGGACATTTAACCGAGCCACGCCGCAAGACTGGCAATTCTTGATCTGCACAGACTGTTTGTCGAAGTTTCCCCCTTCATGCTGCCTGTGTGAGACCAGATATTACTTCGACAGGCATGCACCAGCATGTAGGAGAATGATCATAAATTGCAGACTGTTGGTAAGTGTGAGAACCTTTCATAAAGCGCTTGCCAGAATGTGTACAGATGGTTATCTAAGCCGGCCGAGGAACGAGGCCGGCAAAGATTTTAGTCTAAGCGGAAGTTAGCGAGGTGGCGCAGTGACTCTTGCTCCTGCCCACCTCGCAGCCTTGCCTTATTCCGAGTTTTAGCTACTTGTTTATACGTCTTTTGCATTTATTTCCTCAGTAATAATGCCCGCACAGAACCCTAATGAAGCCATAAGGCCAGACTTCACGACTCAAGAGCACGAAAATGCGCGTCAGAAGCTCATTGATGAAGGTTTCAACGCAGACCAAGCAGCTCGCTCACTCTCAGCCCTTTGGACCCTGACCAACAATGCTGACAAAGAACGTTGGGCTCTCGAACAACGGCGCCGGCACGAGGCTGAACAGAGAGAAGAGGAGGAGCAGGAAGAACGCAGGCAACTAATCAAAGACGAACAAGAGGCCGCCCACCTAGAAGATAGAAAGAAGAACAAAAACAAATATGCACCTCTAGTACGAGGGAAGGTACCTTCTGACCCAACAATCATCCCCGCACAGTACGCTCTAAGGAAAATGAAAGCGGGAGATTATTGCAAGTTGCACTACTTCACCAACAAGGGTCTAGAAGATGCCAAAGTTTCGAACCTCTTAGCAGAACCAGAGGCCTTAGTGATGCTACCAGCCACAGATGGGCTACACTCATGGGTCCCTGCTGCTGTGGTCAAGGATCCAAAATCTGCCCCCATCGTCAAAGACGAAAATCTCTCGTGGGAGAATTTCAACGAGGCAGCACCGTGCATGATCGCTTCAATGAAACTACACGACTGGCCCGACGATCGAGTCGACATGCATATTCAATTCTTGTGCGCACTCCAATCGCACCGCTGGCGTCATGCCCCAGATACACTCAAACAAAGAGCGCTGCTACTCTACCAATCGCAACAACATCGTCGCTGGCACATGACTATCGGTACGGCCCAGAGCTGGAGTCTAGAAGAGCTCAATCAAGATCTCATCCTCGAAGCTCGAGAAGAACTTTTCAATGAGAAGAGAGATAAAGATACAGTGTTAGCAATCCGTCAGTACCTTTTTCATTTGATTTCACTCAAAGGTTCAAATACTCAATCAACTTCTCGACTTCTTCGTCCCTTTTCCATAACAATTTTGCGAAATGTTTTATATTTTAAAAACTCTCACCCACTGTCGGCCAATCGCGCGCCGACATGGTAACCACCGACCTCTGTGTTGCATTGCGCTCACTCTGGTACCACCGACCTCTGTGTTGCATCGCGCTCATGCTGGTACCACCCACCGGGATTTCATCATGAAAATCCACGACCATCATGTGTCGTCCCTCACTGGGAACTTCTCACATCAACTACGTGATCGCCACGTACATACCTCGTATCACACGATCGGTAACTTGCTATCTGTAACATTGGAACTCCTCCTACAGAGCAAGCAGCAGCTACTTTCGTAGCCAGCAACCAGCACCTCTCACGGATGCCATCGCAGCAGGTCGCAACGTCACAGAAGCGACCATACCCCCCTGCGGAAGAAACCTCATATAGCAACAAGAAGGTACGACAGCCTCATCCTCTTGCTGCTGCAGGTACATTACCTTGTTGCGCAGTATGCTTGGGAAGGAACCCTCATCATACCATGGAATGCGCCGCCTCTCGCATGTGGGACAACCAATATGAGACATTTGCCGAGCACATCCGCAAAGGTCTTTGGACCAAAGACGGAAAACAAATCTGTATGGGCTGGCAACGCGAAGAAGGTTGCACCACCCCCAAACACGATGCACGTCACGTATGTTCAGGATGCAGAGCAGCCACCCACGGCACTCAAAGATGCCCTAGAGCTCAGAAAGCTGAGACCATTGACACCGTACAAAGTTGATGCTTGGAAACGAGAACTTCGAAGAGCCGGTTTACTTGACCGCTTCGCTAAGATACCAGAAGGACTTCTTTTAGGTTTCAAAATAGATTTTCCTTCTATCAGAACTGTACAAGCGCCTCCAAATAGAGATTCAATTTCCGAATACTCGATTGAGTTTGATGCCATCATTCAAAAAGAGTTGCGCAAAGGCAGGTACATAGGGCCTTTCCCAGCCTCAATCTTGGAAAGTCTTATAGGGCCTTACCAATCGTCACCACTGTCAATCATCCCAAAACTGGGCAAACCAGGAAAATTCAGAATCATCCAGAATTTTTCGTATCCGCATTCACCCAATGCTTCTTTCCCAAATCCGTCAGTGAATTCTGCCATCAAGACAAACAATTTCCCGACCACATGGGGAAAATTCTCCATCATTTACCAAATCATCGTGAACCTTCCTCCTGGCTCTGAAGCAGCGACAAGAGATGTCGCAGAAGCTTACCAAACAGTACCACTCCATCCATCGCAATGGCCTGCAGGTGACGTACGAATCTCAGACTCTATTTTCTGCGTAGACACTTGCATAGTGTTTGGGGCAGCTCCATCTGCAGGGGCTTACGGCCACATAGCAGATGCAGGAGCCGAGATTTTCCGATACAACAGAATCGGCCCTTTAGACAAATGGGTCGACGACTATATCTTTTTCAGGATCAAGCTCGAATTCTTAGACCAGTACAACAATTTCAGAAAGAATTGGAACCAATCCTTCGCACAGGAAGGTACGCACCAAATGGGAAGTCGTCTTTGGTTCGGCTGCATGTGCACAGAGACTGGAAAACTCGAGGAACTGAGTGAAGATTGCTCGAAACCGCTGCAAGATTTTTCAAAATGATCCACTAGATCTGACCATGACAAATGTTTCAATTGCAATCTGCAAGACATAGACACCTTGTCAGAGGAACTAGGTATCATTTGGGAACCTTTGAAAGACCAGCCTTTTCAAACGACTACGGTACATTTAGGTTTTGTATGGAACATTGAGAACAGATCAGTAGCTAGGGTATAGCACGGGTATGGGCCACACCACGGGTATGGGGGTCACGGGTATGGCGGGTACGGGTACGGTGTCGAGATGTGGTACCCGTGGTCATACCGTACCCGTTAGCACGGTATACGGGTATGTTTACGGGTGTCTCCGATAGAACCGAGAGTGGAAAGGACGGGACGGCCGAAGAACAGGCACAAGGGGAGATGCGCATCCAAAACGGGCACGGTGAGCGACCTGTCGACGTCGGCTCGCGCCCTCTAATGTTTCAGTCCATTTTATCTTATATCACAGTACCTGACGCACGCACCTTATAATCTAGGTATAGAATTTGTTAGTAGAGAGTTTTCAATGCGAATACTGAGATATTCGCACCTTTGTCTAGGTCCCGCCTGTCCGCTTCGATATACATCACTTTAACTCTACATTTCTCAATACTCCCTCCATTCATCCATTCACTCCATCATTATGGTCAATCAGACGGCCTCGATCGCCGAGTCTACGCGTTCAGAAACTTCAGATGTATCATCATTGAGTCCGCAGTCCATAGTGGCAGACAATGTTGCAAAACGTGTTAAGCTTATCGTTCCACAGGTCGAAGCAACCCTCTTTTTTTCACGCAACTCGGCCAGTGTCTATGCAGTCATACCTGCAATGGACAAACTCGATAGCCATATGAGCAATGTTGAGACGAAAGAGGGGTTCCAACCAGCCATCCAAGCTGCGATGAAACTTGCTCGCAAGAAAATGGATAGATACTGGAAAATGACTGATGACTCAAACACGTATCGCATCGCAACAGGTGAGCATAAGTTGTCAATTGTTTCAATATGAGGTGGTTTGTGCTGACCCATGTCTCGCTAGTTCTCCACCCTGGCCTGAAGCTCAAATATTTCCGACTACAAAAATGGGAAGATGAATGGATTGAGGCTGCCGAAAATCTCATTCGAGAAGAGTGCATAGATCGTTACAAAGACCAGGTCTTACCTTTGACTCCAGCTGCACATGTCTTGGCAGAAGACAAGGTGCGACAATGCGCTGATGACTTTGGTGACATATCTCTTGGCATAGCGGCATCTCTAGTAGATGAGCTTGACAACTATTTGCGGCAACCAGTGGAGAATACCAAAGTCCCGCTGCAATGGTGGGTCCATAATCAAAAGACATATCCAAATTTGCACCGGATGGCACTTGATTACCTTAGTATTCCTGGTAGGTTGTGCACCATTGCTCTCGCTAGCATCACAGCTTATGTATCACACACCATAGCTACCTCAACTGCAGTTGAACATGTATTTTCGCAAGGCCGGCACCTTCTGCACTTTACTCGAAACCGCTTGTCTCCAGCATCAACCCGTGCATTCCTCTGTCTTGGCTCATGGCTCCGCTGTGATCTGGTAGCGCCCGAGGACCTTACTAAGATCATGAAGTCTCTGAAGAAAAGAAAACGAGAGGACGAGAGCGTTGGATAAGGTTATTCTACGTAGTCTCACTATTTTTTGTTTGTGTACCCGCGGGTAAATGCAACACCGCGGGTAAGCTGCCATACCGCGGGTTAGTACGGGTAATACCGTACCCGTATCTGTACGGGTACGGTGTTGATCTTCCGACCCGCGGGTGTACCCATGCTATACCCTATCAGTAGCTTTAAACGTGACAAAAATTGACAGATATCTTGCGGCAATACACATATGGCGCAAGCGGCGAGCACACACGCTGCAAGATGTCCAGGAACTTTACGGAAAGTTATTACACGCATGTGAAGCAGTACCTCGAGGCAGAGCGTATTTAACGAGCCTCAAAGCAATGCTCTCACACTGCAGCGAGAAGCCGTTTCTCCCACATCGAGCAGGAGACAGAGTAGCAGACGACCTCGACTGGTGGTCCCTTTTGATCCAATCCGGAGGTGTCACGTGTCCCATCCTCCCCACAACGAAGCTAGAGAACCCACTAGCGTTCTCGGACGCGAGTTCAGGCATAGGAATAGGTCTAGTAGTCGGCGAACACTGGAGAGCGTAGAGACTGATACCCGGGTGGAAGACGCACAATGGCAAACGTGACATTGGATGGGCAGAAGCTGTGGCTTTCGAACTACTCATATACACTGTCGCCGCTATCCCTAACATTAGCAGCCACGTCCTCATCCAGGGAGACAACACAGGCGTCGTCGAGGGATGGTGGAGACAGAGGCACAGGAATCACGAAGTTAATGGAGTCTTCAGGAGAATCAGTGAATTCACTCACTCTCTACCTGGCCCTTTCGAGGTTGTCACTTCCTACGTCGCCAGTGCCTCTAACCCAGCAGACAAACCCTCCAGAGGAATCTACGGACCGCGAAGCCTTCTTCTTCCCCCAGTCAAGCTTCCAGCCGAGCTTGAAGGCTTCCTCATTGATGCCACCAAACCGCTCTCTCCCACCGAGCTTAGACTCTTACGGAACAGGAGCTACTACTCCGCTCCCGCTGCCAAGCTCATCAACAGAGAACTCCTCAAACAACAAGCGATCGTTAGAGCAGGTGCAGACAGAAAAGAGGAGGAAGACTTCATCAGCAAAGCACTCAGTGAGAGACAGTAGCACGGAAAACGCACGTTTCGGCACCCCCTTGCCCAGTACCTTGCACATTAGCGCTCCCTCTATCCCTCTACGCTATAAATCAAACTTAACCCCACAGCTATCCGCACTGCATCCACACTGCCTAGCAAGAGACAGATTAAGGTTATGGGTACCAGCGGGAATCAGCGCAAGACAAACAACAAACACAACAAACGATCCGACAAACCAGGAAATGTCAGATCAGCAGCTAGAATGCATCCTGGACATCATGGGGTCAGCATGGGCTCAATCAACAAAAGAAACGTACGGAGCAGGCTTACTTGTATTTCATGTGTTCTGTGACACAAATTGCATCAAGGAGGACAAGCGCTGTCCTATCAATCGCACCCTGCTACTCAATTTCTTATGCAGCTGCGCCGGGTCGTACTCAGGCTCCGCGCTAAACAATTATGCAGCGGGCCTCAGAGCGTGGCATCTCTTGCACGGAAGAGACTGGTTGATCCCGCCTAGAGAACTCAAAGCGGTCCTAGATGGTGCCGCTGCATCAGCACCAGCAGAGTCCAAAAAGGCCAAACGACACCCATACACACCAGATTCCCTGGCCGCTATCCGCAACCAACTGGACCTCACCACACCCTTAGATGCAGCGGTATTCGCGTGTCTGACCACGACATTTTACTCCATAGCGAGGCTTGGAGAGTTCACAGTCAGCGCCATCAGAGATTTTGATCCTGGAAAACACGTCACCAGAGCTAACGTGTCAGAAACCACCGACCGCAACGGACTTCCTGTCACCAAAATACACCTCCCTAGAACAAAATGCTCCCCAGTCGAAGGAGAAGATGCGTATTGGGCCGCGCAAGAAGGACCAACGAACCCCAAAGAGGCACTAGAGAATCATTTTCGCGTGAACCCAGCAACCAATGCTGAACAAACGCACCTGTTTGCATGGAAACACGCGAAAGGAATGCGTCCATTGTCAAAGAGACAACTCCTCAAAAGGACAGCAGCAGCTGCGGAAGCAGCAAAGCAACCAGATCTAAAAGGACATGGCCTCCGCATCGGGGGGACCCTGGAGTATCTGCTGCGCGGAGTGCCTTTCGACGTCGTAAAAGCTATGGGGAGGTGGTCCAGTGACACCTTCGCGAGTTATTTGCGAGAACATGCGACAGTACTCGCACCTTATATCCAAGCCTCTCCAGCACTCGAGCCATTCACACGCCATATCATGCCTCCCATCAGGCGATAAACTGAAGTGAGTCCATCTCCTAGAACACAAGGGCATCAAGCTTCGCTGCATGCGTCGCTGAACTCCTAAAATTCGGGAACACAGCTCACCTTGCGCCACAGGTACGGACACGTGTTTTGGACCGGAAAAGCCCTGCGGGCTTTCGCCCAAATACCCAACAAAAACATTTCTTCTATCATTAGCTTCTAGCAGTCCCTTTGTAAACACCACGCACCGTTGAAAACTGAGTCTGTTTACTTGTTTTCTAGCGTATCGCAGCCAATCGCATTCGAAACGCATAGATCGAGCGCCTGGAGTAATACATTAACACGCACGTGACGCTGACTTCTCGTACTCAGGGGTATAAGAAAATCAATTTTCGGCGAACGAGTCTATGTGGGAGCGTGCAGGAAGTTGCATATGACCCAAAAGTACTTCTTCTCGCCACATGCCACAGCGTCTAAAGTCGCTCATTCATCCAAGGGGCATAATCTGCGTAATAGTGCCAGAAGGACTCCATTCTAGTAAAGCACCGCATAAATAACTGGTGAGAAGATGAACGGCACCGTTCCCGTGTGTTCGTTGCCCCAAGGATCTGGGTCATTCGCCAACGAGGATAGGTCTTAGTCGCTTAAAATACCTATTCGCTTCGGAACCGTGTTTCCAGTACCACATCAAATTTCTGGGGCAGACATCTCGATAATAGATCCCTTCCTTCCACAGAATAAGGTGACCTGCACGCCAGGTCAACGAGGAAGCATGGGAAATGGGACGAAAACACGTACGTAGTAGGATACATTGACACCACAAGTCGAAAAGCTCATCGATTCAATCGTCGTAAATTTAAGTTGGAGCTTGCGGAATACAAGTATGTAGAGCACGCGACTGCCAGGACGCCGAGCGCTTCTCGGATGGTGGACGTGGAATTCGTGAATGTTGAAAAGGTCTTCACCATGGAGCGCCATAATGGGTCGAAACTTGCGGAATTAAGGATGTAGAGCAGGCGACTACCCTTGGCTTGTTTCTAGAATCCAACAAGGAACAGGGCCTTTGGTGATCTCTTGTTTCGTGATCTCGGAAACCTTTTCTGATGTCTTGCTCGCGAGCGCGTTGCTGCTCGATGTAGGGTGAACCACGATAGACACGTATCTATCGAGGTCTTCGCAAACATACCACGGGCAGAAACCTCGGGGGTGAAGGAGATGACTTGCTGAAACGTGAATCGTTGACTGAGGACGCCGTGAACAAAAACCCTTGGTGGTTTGATCAAGGCACAAATCGTGGGACTCCACTGCGACTTGCAAGTGAGTCTAGCAAGCGTATCCATCTGCTGTCCTTCGCGACTATCGCGACCTGTAAGGATGAAGCGTACATTCCTGTATTTGCTCGGACTTTATAGTAGTAGCGCGCTGCATTTTTGTTGGAAATCACCGCTCACCGCTCAGCCGTCATCTACTAAACATGACACCATTTCTGTTCGTTCCATTCTGCATAATGGCGAGTCACTATCATGCATCTATTCAATTGGTTTACCTACTGGAGACGGATCAAACACGGGCAATCGACGCAAGTATCAGAGCCAAGAAACCGTAGGTAATGTAATGGGCAAAGAGAATCACTGTGAAGATTCTGGTAGAAGTTTGCTAAGCGCAGCCCAGCCCTTGGTATTTTCGAATGACTGTAGAAAACCATCAAGATCTGATTCTGATTCCTCGGAGGTCGTCGGCTGGTCTGCGTCTATTATCGATCGTATTAGTTGTTTGCGTCGATTGAAGGTGTGCGTTTCAAGCACATCGAAACAACCCACAAGGAACGCCCACAGGGACGAGTCTATGTGGGAGCGTGCGGGAGGTTTCACATTACCCTGAAAATGGTACTTCTTCTCGCCACATGCCACAGCGCCTAAAGTCGCCCATTCATCCAACGGACGCAATCTCCGTGATAGAAGGACCCCATTCTCGTAACGCAAGGAGATCCAGGCGAAGCACCAGATGAACGACTCCAGATCATGACGATATAGGTGTTTGACTTCACCTCGTTGACCCTCTTCGGTGAGGAGATCGAGCGCCATGAACGGCACCGTGCCCGTGCGCTCATTGCCCCGAGGACCTGAGTCATCTGCCAATGAGGATAGATCGTAGTCGTTCAAAACGCCTATCCGCTCGCTGTCTTTCCAGTACCACATCAGATTTCCCGGACTGACATCTCGATGGTGGACCCCTTCCTTCCACAGAGTAAGATGGCCTGCATGTGATGTCAACAAAGAGACATGTAGATTCAATGAAACACGTACATGAAATACACTGGCGCCAGACGTCAAAAAGCTCTTTGCCGTGAAGCTGAGTGATGGGGAGGAGCTTGCGGAATACAAGAATGTAGAGCACGCGACTACCCGTAGTGGGTTTCGGAACACCGAGCGCTTCTCGGATGGCGGCCGTGGGATTTGTGAACGTGTGGTGCCAAAGCAGCTGAGGAACATGGTCTTGAACAGTTGCGTGCCTCTTGGCGATCTCCTCAACCTTTTTCAGGATCTCCGGCTCGCTAGTGCGACTCGCCTCGCCCCAAAAGATCTTGGCCACCATCCCATCCTCGAACTTGCCATATTTCTTCGTGAGCGCTTCGCTAGTGACAGGGACCACATTAGTGGCCCGTCCTTGCAGTCCGTAGTGTGTCACTCTTTCGTCGTGGCTGGTGTGAAGCAGCAGATCCACCTCTCCAAGTTTTTCATCCTTGATTTTAAATTCGTGGCATAGTTTCCCCTCAACTTCAATTGGGAGGAAGTCTTTGTTTCGGCCCCAATCGTGAAGCCCGAAGCGTTGTAAAGCATACAACAGCACCATAAATCGCGGAAGATCTTGAATGAAGTTGATACCTGAGCATTGAACGATCCCTTGCCGATCATAATACCAGATCCACATTACATCGTCTGGAAAAGCTGTGGTAAGAGCGCGACCAATCTCAACAGACGAACGAACCCACCGACGACGATAATATTCAGCAAATAATTGACTCCAAGATTGGCCGCAAACATTTCGGCGGCGTACAGACCCGTCTGAACGGTCACATCTAGATCTGCGTCCGCGTCAGCATCCATGTCATTGGGATCCATCTTAGATTTTTTCGCGGTGGATTCCAAAGTGTCTGCAGCCTTGCGCTTGGAGCTAGACCCGCCCTTGGAAGGTTGTGCAGTAGTAAGGCCGGAAGATTGAACTGCTGCTGGGCTGATTTAATTTGATCTTGAGATCGAAAATGAAATCGCTTACGTGCAGCGTCAGACACAGGCTGTGTTGCTGGGGTATGCGAATGGCCTGGCGCAGAAACTTCTGCCTTAAGATGATCCACCGGCAGATACTCCGGTTTGGTAGGGACATGGTCTGTTACTGTATACGTAGAGGATGGTGACTCAATCCCTTTCGTCCTCCCTGGTATCTTTCTCTTGAACTCGATGCAAGCTAGAACATCTTTCCAGGGGAGATTTTTCGGCTTAGCTATTGCATTCGTGTCCATATGAGCCTTGCGCTTCTTCTTGCGCTGCTCGTCGTCCTTCTGTGGGCCCTTCTGTTTGCTGGTCTGTTCGCCCTTCTTGCCGCCTTTCTCATCCTGAAAGGGAGCGCATGCGCTATTCAAAGGAAGAATCACGACGTCGGGCTTCCGAGTTGATTTCTTGGTCTGGTGCATCTGGTGCATGGGCATATCGTTCTGCTGGCAGATCATGTCCACGGTAGGGACAGGAGCACGCATCCCATCAATCTCAATCTCTTCAAGACAAGCGAGGGCAATGTTAGTGGTTTTTATAAAAGGGCCGTAGAAGTTGTTCTCCACTCCTGGACGTACGCTTGCGATGGTTGTGAGCATGAAAACGTCCGATCAGCGAACTTAGAAAAAATCACTCACTATTCGTTGAGGGCTGTCTGAATGTCAGAAGACTTTACGAGAGCAGTAGAAGCCTGCCCATTGCAAACAGGCAGAACCGCCTTGAGGCACTTTTGCAGAAGCTCGGGCTGTTTAGTCTCGGGAGCAGAGGAAGCGCGCTGAAGGAGGGCTTGCAGCATAGCATCTGCCTTGCACTCCTTGACCTGCTCGATATCCCGTTGAATCCATGGGCGGACCTTCTTAACCCTTGATGGAATGTCAGGTTCTACTCGATAAAGACAGGAAATGTGCGCACTTGACACCGAGCACGCCGATGTTCTCGCTGACGACGGAGGCCCCGCGGCTGTTTGGGGTGGATTTTATTTTACTAGCACCTGGAGCTGATGCATTGGCGCGTGGAGGAGTAGACTCAGTCTCGCCGGCAGGGGACATGACACTAGGTGTTCAGCGATTACGCTGATTGAGTGTTACGAGCAGAATTGGTGAGGAGGAAGAGTTAAGAAGACAACAGAAACGACTGCCTTCCTTATATCTGGTCGACCAGTGTGGCGCAAATGTTGTGGACCATCAATCATTAAATCTCAGATGTGGATTGATGTGGCGGTTGGTCGAAGACGCGTTCCCATCAACACGTTCACGTGACCCTGACATGAGTCCGTAGTCACGGTATTAGTACTACTAAATCGGATCCATCAATCCATCAAGAACAAGGTCGATAGCAGTGCACCAGGCCCATCAGTTTATATTTTTCATGGTATTTTACCATACAAATGGTGTTCTGTAATACGCAACTATTATATCGATCCGGGCTTATGCTAGTGCCTAGAAACATTATATTATGATTTCTTCTAAGAATCCTGATTTCGGGATTTATGTTTTAGGGTGGAACGGAGTCCGACGCTCGCTCCAGCTGAGGTTCAGAAAGAAGACAGATGTATGACTCGGTTACACTTCTCGCACACAATGGTTACCCCTTTTAGATCCATGTGCTGCGTGCCCCTTGTGAATGGATATATCGCTGTGTCTTGGGCGATATCAGACGATCAACACATTTGACAAGTTTGAAAAGTACAGTCATTGGTTCAACGGTGTTTGTAACACATACATATCAAATCCCTCGTCCACTCCTAATCGCTCACAGGAAACCCTCCTAGGCTCCAGAACCTAGTACCTTCGCTCATATACTCCCCAGTCAATCTCGCAGCCAAAAGGAAGAGCGATCCGTCCAGAGCTTCTGCACCCTCCAGTTCCGTATCCTTGAAGTAACCCTTAGGCCGTGCGCCATAAAGGGACGAGAAATACGCAAAGGCGCGCTGAATCTTCGGCATATGTTCGTTTGGGTGAGTCATCACAGACTGAACGATATCGAGGAATGGGTTAGCGACCTTGATTTCTGACGAAGGACGTGAGGTGGCGCTCAGGAAGCCTTGAATGTCCAGTCTAGGGAAACCGCATGTGATCCACCACCCAAGAGTCGATGCAAAGTATCCGCGAAGCAAAACAATTTGCGAGTTTTGTGGCAGGTAAGCCAACAGGGATGGAAGGAAGAGACTTGAGGTGACGAGATGCATGCTGGAGCACCCCAAAAATCAGTATTTTTTCACAGATAGCAGATTTGACGCCACTTACTATGTGAAGTCTGCTGTGAAACTTCTGTCTTTGTTCCATCCGCCAATGGTGTAGATGATAGTGCTTGTCCAAATACATTCTTCCATCTTGCGTTCGATTTCGCCTGGCTGCGACGGATCGATCGTCCATTGTTCAGCGTAGTGCCATAAAGTATCACCATGCTCGGACATCAAGCCATCAAAATTGTTAAAATGCTTCTTGATTTCCTTCGGTGTGAATTTCGAATCTTGCATGATCTTGGCAAGAATAGAAAACGCATGGTTCTTTGGCGGTTGTTCGAGTTGAGAGGGCACAGTAGATGCCTTTGTGTTAAGGACGAGGGAGGCAAGCCAAGTTGTTGCCTCTTCCACTCCAGTTGGGCCGCTGGGCTCGAAAAGATACGACGGCAAGAACTCATACTTATGCACGCTGGCCAATGCAAGACCTTGAGATATCTGTCAGGGACTTTTCTACGGCGATGTGTCACATTGCTCGCCTTCGACAACCATGCCTGGGATGCCTAATTCCGCGCCGTATCCTACATGGATGAAGGCGTGGAACAAACCTCCAAGGAAGCGCGCCAACATCACCGGCTGGGCGGACGCGTCTCGTCCCTCTATAAAGTTGTACTTCTTAGAGAAGATGTATTCCTCTAGCGTGGAGCTGAGGCTCCTTTCATCGACAACCTTGATGAAGAAGGATTTGTACGCGGCGTAAAAGCTGGCAAGAAATTTATTGAGCAGGGTGTTGAAGTAAGAATCATAAACTCACTTGTCATCGCCTAAATGTTCAATAAAGTTCTCTTCTGTGACAGCCTCGGGAGACTCAATGGCTGGGCGCTGGTAGGTGGTGTCTTGTTTGTAGAACTCTTCGATCAGAGATCCACTCGCGCCTGTGACAAAAAGTGCTAGCGCGCGATGAGTGATGTGGCTTCATCGACGTTCGAATCAGTAACATGAGATACAGATTAGTTAAGATGCATACGCACTTATGGAACCGCTTGTAGTTGAAGAAAATGTGGTACTTCGTATAGTTTTCCTTCAAGACATATGCCAAAGCTACGACTGCTTCTGGGGAAACACCAGGATACCGCGGAGGGGAAAGCACGTTCGGCGGGGAAGATGGAGAGGGGAACAAGGCATCAAGTTCGCTCCCTGAATAAATCTGTTGAACTGCAGCCATATTTGAGAGGGAAACCAGAATGTGGAATGGTGCATGTGGGTGGATGATTTATATGCTTGTCATATAATCACGCTAATGCATTTTAGGGGATCCGGATCATCTTAAATTAGGAGCATGCGGTTGTGTAATGTAAGCCTGTGCAAAAAGCCTCGGCACTATCATAGGTCCGATAAACACTTACTAGTCTCATCCTCCAGATTATTGCGCAGTATGTGTAATCCGATCACATCGGAGAGTGACAAAGCTGCAGTACTTCAACTGAAGTCAGGCAGATTGGCATCTCTTCAAAAGTTAGCACTAACAGCCCGTCCATCGCCATGATATTACACTGGATATCCTAGACCATTCAACTTCCAAGTACACTGTGAGTACATAGCGTACCGCTTCTATCCTTGACACGCGACGCTAGACATGAGCAACCTTAGATCTCTGTCGAAAAAGAATATGTGTGGCCGGAACCAAGTGAAGGTTGCAGATTAGGAAATAGTCAGGTGGGGACAAGCGCTGGAGTAACGTTGCTGTGTCTGTGGGAGGAAAACGCGGAGACTGGCTAGCACAGAGGCAAAGTATTGCGTGTACAGTCCTTGGAGCACCCATGAACTTTGTAGGCTAAAGTGCTTGAACCAAACAAGTCCTGCAGTTTAATTCAACCACGATGTATTAATGTTCGGCAGAGAACGCATACCGAAAGTCGACGTTACACTTCCATCAGCAGATCGTAAGAGGGCAAGGTTATGATACCCTTAAGATATCATCGACAATGGTTGCATAAAACATGCGTTAGAAAGCAGAAACCGCTTAGCGGACTACTCGCGGTTTGGAATGGGAGATCTTCTGGCTGCGTCCAGTGCGCATGCAGACCTTGGATTGGGAATGGGTGGCATGGCTAGAGTGATAGTACAGTGAGGAAACGGCATTTCAGTTTGGTGAGAGGTGATCATGACGTACGCTAGAAGGCTGTGACCGTTTAGACATGTGAGATGCTGGGGTAGCAGCTCGATATGAGAAACAGAGATGATACACGTGCGACCATGACAAAGTTGATCATACGTGAAAGGTGTATCCATTAGGTACCACCAGGTTCAACAATGGGCCAAGAAGCACAGGCTGCACGATCGTGGGGGACACAAGGCATTTTTAAAGCTGTGCAGCCTCAGGCGCGAGGAGTGACTGGTACATCGTCGGCATAATTTGTGAGAACGGGAAGCGAACCGTCTGCAACCAAGGTTTGAAGCAAACAACCTTGTATCTCAGGTGACATTAAAGATGTTGGAAACAGGACTAAACTCGCCTATGCAGTAGCAACAGTCAAGACGCCCACCATCCCTCCAGCAAGTCTACTTCAACTGTGCTCAACACAACCAAGCTCGGCCACAATGTCGAAATAAGCAACGGAGCCCATTGATACTCCCCACACAAGTGTTTGAAGTTGATGAAAATGTATATATGTTCATTCGCAATCCCCAGGATACCAGTGAACGACATATGGGCATGGTGGGACTTGTAGAAGAATGGAGCTGTATGGAAGAAAATGGAGGGGCATCACGAGTGGGTGAACACATTAGCTGTACTCTAAGCCCAGCGATTGATAGCAGGCAATGGTTCGGAGGTCGGAGAGCTCATCACCTGCCGGTGGAATGGAGACACTGAGACTCGAGCCATGGAACTCCAGCGCAGGATCGATTTTCTCCAGATGCTGATGTAAAGAGTGCTGGCCATCGCGAGTCACTACATGGACGACGAAGCTGTGGAATATAGAAATATAGCAGGTTTCATAGAAGGTATTCCTATCGAGCTTGCTCGTGAGCTAAATCAATAATTTCAATTTGGTTAGAAAGTTGGATGCGGTTAAGATACATACTAGTGTTGTCTTTGTGCTAAGCTTGTCCGTCTTTGTAACATCATGTGCATGAGCGACAGTGATTCACCACACTGATAATGATATCTACACCGTAAAGTGGCCGCTTGCGATACTTATTCTACCCATAAACAACTGGAGGTTATACGTACTGCGATCGGCAAAGGCAACGTATGTACAAGCAAAAAAATCACTGCGAAAGGCTGCTGAGTTCAACCCAGCTCGGCAAGTCTGTAAACATATGTAGAAACCCATCGATATCTTCAATTTCCTCGTCGTTGGAGTGCTCGACTATTCCTCGGGCAATTAGACGATCGAGCCGAGCCGATCTACGGCTGATATATTCTCGAAGCACCTCCACACACTCCACAAGAAACATCCCTATGCGTGAATCGATGTCCGAGGGATAATGAATTCGCAGGTGACTTAGAAAAACATATTTCTTTTCGCCGCATGTCACAGGGTTTAATGTCGCCCATTCATCCAAGGGGCGCAATTCCGCTGGTAGAAGGATTCCCTGCCTGTAACGCAAGCAAATCCAGATAAAAACCCACGTAAATGACTCCAGATCATGGCGATACAGGTGTTTGACTTCGCCTTGCTGACCCTTGGCGGATAGAAGATCGAGCGCCATGAACGGCACCGTGCCCGTGCATTCGTTGCCCCGAGGTCCTCGGTCATTCGCCAACGAGGATAGATCGTAGTCGTTGAGGACACCAATCCGCCTCCCATCTTTCCAATACCACATCAAATTTCCAGGGCTGACATCTCGATGGTAGACCCCTTCCTTCCGTAGAGTAAGGTGGCCTGCACACTACGTCTACAAAGGGACACGTAAAACCAATGAAATACGTACACAAAATACACTGACGCCAGACATCAAAAAGCTCTTTGCCGTAGAGCTTCGTGATGGGTAGGAGCTTCCGGAATACAAGAATGTAGAGCATGCGACTGCCCGTGGTGGGTTCCGGAACACCAAGCGCTTCTCGGATGGCGGACGTGGGATGCGTGAACGTGTGGTACCAAAGGAACTCGGGAACATGACCTTGGACAGTTGCGTGCCCCTTAGCAATCCCCTCGACCTTTTTCAGGATCTCCGGCTCGCTAGTACGATCCGCCTCTCCCCAAAATATTTTGGCCACCATACCATCCTGTAAGTTGCCGTGTTTCTTCCTGAGCGCTTCGCTAGCGACAAGGACCACATTAGTGGCCCTTCCTTGCAGTCCGTAGTGCGTCACTCTTTCGTCGTGGCTGGTATGAAGGAGCAGATCCACCTCTCCAAGTTTTTCATCCTTGATTTTGAATTCATAGCATGGTTTCCGCTCAGCTTGAACTGGGAAGAAGTCCCTGTTTCGACCCCAATCATGAGCCCTGAAGCGTTGCAAGGCATACAACAGCACCATGAATCGTGAGAGGTCTTGAATGAAGTTGACGCCTGAGCTTTGAATGGTGCCCTGGCGATCATAATACCAGGTCCAGATCACATCGTCTAGAAAAGCAGTGGTAAGAGCGCGACCAATGTCGGCAGATGAACGAACCTACCGATGACAATAAAATTGATCAGATGATGAACGGCAAGATTGACCGCAAACATTTCGGCAGCGTACAGACCAGTCTGAACTGTCACATCTGGCTCGTCGAGGTTGACCTTTGATTTTTTCCCGGCGGATTGCAAAGTGTCTGCAGCCTTGCGCTTGGAGCTGAACCTGCCCTTGGAAGGCTGTGCAGCAGTAAGGCCCAAAGATCGAACAGCTGCTCGGTTGATTTAGTGTGATTTTGGAATCAAAAATGAAATCACTTACGTGCAGTGTCCGACACAGGTTGTGTTACTGGAGCCTGCGAAGGGTCTGGCGCCGGGGCTTGAGCCTTAAGATGATCCACCGGCAGATATTCTGGTTTGGTAGGGACATGGTCTGTCACTGTATACGAAGAGGGAGGTGATTTGATCCCTTTCGTCCACCCTGGGGTCTTTCTCTTGAACTCGATGCAAGCCAGAACATCTATCCAGGGGAGTGGCGCTGGCGGCTTTTCCGTTGCATTCTTGACCATGCGAGCCTTGCGCCTCTGATAGTCCTTTGTGGCATTCTTCTGGTCGTCTTTCTTTTTGCCCTTTTGTTTGCCCTTCTTGCCACCGTTATCATCCTCAAAGGGAGCACATGTGCTATTCAAGGGAAGAATTACGACGTCAGGCTTCCGAATTGATCTCACCGTCTGGTGGGTTTGGTACATAGGCATATCGTTTTGCTGACAGATCATGTCCACGGTGGTAACAGGAACACCCATTCCGTCGACCTTGATCTCTTCAAGACAAGCGAGCGCGATGTTCGCGACCTCAATAAAAGGGCCGTAGAGGTTATTTTCTGCTCCTGGAGATATGCTTTAGGATCATCGTAAATGCAAAAGTCCGATCAGCGGAGGAGCACTCACTATTCTTTCAGTGCTGTCTCGATGCCCGAAGAGGATATGCCTCCAGTGGAGACCTGTCCATTGCAAACAGGTAAAACTCCCTTCAGGCACTTTTGCAGGAGCTCGGGCTGTTTCGTCTCCGGCGCGCAAGAGGCGCGCTGTAGGAGGGCTTGCAGCATGACATCTGCCTTGCACTGCTTGGCCTGTTCGATGTCCCGTTGAATCCATGGCCGGACCTCCTTAATCCTTCATGAAAGGTCAGGTGCTACTCCATAAGAACAAGAAAGGTACGTACTGGACACCGACCAAGCTGATGTTCTCGCTGACGACGGAAGCCCCACGGCTGTTAGGGTGACATTCACAATTTCTGGCATTTTCATGGCCTTGTCGTGAACTCCTCATGGTAATGGACATCCATGGCAGCGCTATGTACCAAAAACTCGCAGTATATAATGTCATATTTAGGCTTTAGCACGAGCGGAATTATATCCAATTAATAATTAGTCCCCACGGCTACCATATCAAGCCTAGGACTCCTCAATTCACTGATGCCTAAAACACCGGCTCCAAGCGCAGTCGGGCACAGTCCTAAGCCATTCAACTTCGTAGTGCACGCCGTTATCAGCATCCATAGAAACGGCAACCTAGCTATAAATGATCTCCCAATAGATCCCACTTCGAAACAAACATAACGATGAACCTATTTGCCATTCCCTCTCCATCAAGTCTCTGGACAACCGTACGTTCGGGTGGCGCAATTAACGCTGCTTGTTCATTTGCTGCATTATGGGCCCTTGTCAAAGTGTTAAGGATGCTTCGCTGGCGAGTCAAGACGACTCAACTGCTGGGTCCGCCTCGTACCAGCCTCGTATATGGCGTCTCGCGCGACCTCGCCTCATCTCACGATAGAGCTGCAACTTATGAACGTTGGGCGACGGAATATGGGGTAGTGTATATGATCCCGAGCGTCCTCGGGCAGACCAACGTCGTGCTGTGTGACCCGAAAGCTATTGCACATTTCTACGCTCGAGAGACATGGACATATGTGAAGACGCCCCTTACCTTGGCGTTTCTGGAGTCATCAGTATGTAACCATCATCATCTTATCTCGTCTTTCTTATATATCTTGTCAGATCGGTAAAGGGTTGCTATGGTCTCAGGGAGAAACCCACAGGAGGTGCTGTTCAGCTCTTGTCCTTGCGCAAGCGACTAACTGACTTCCTGCGAATTAGGCAGCGGAAGGCGCTCACGCCAGCATTCAGTAATGCGGCCATTCGGAAACTCACATCGGTGTTTTATGACTCAGCATACAAGGCGAGGATTTGTGGTGCGAGAAATGTTTCATCTCTGAACTTGATATCATACCTTACAGGCCAAAGGACAATGGGATAATGTTATAGAATCGAGCAAAGATGACGATGCGGTCATCGAGGTCCAGAACTGGTGCGTGGCTTTTCTGACTTAGCAAGTGCCATTCCTAATCGAAACGATTCAAAGGATGAATCATATATCGTACGCGAAAATATTTTGTCACTGACGCCTCGAACTGATGGAACATCAGTTTGGACACGGTTGGGATTGCTGGTTTCTCCCATGATTTTGGTTCGCTCGATGGAAAGCGCGTCAGCGTGGCCGAAGCGTTTGATACCCTCGGAAGCAACCAACCTTCAGCAGTGGACACAGCTGTTTTCCTGCTTGCATCAGTATTTCCTATCATTCTCAAGATCCCCAACAAGCGGCAGAATCTGTTCAAGAAACTTGGCATAACCATGGAACAAATATCCAACGAGTTATTGATTCGCAGCCGCCGGGAGAAGGACGCGGATATGAGTCAGGGAGGCGAGGAGAATTCCCTCATCGGATTGTTGAGTATGCTTTTCGAAATATTGATCGTAGTTCTTTGATTAATGTGGTGATCAGTTAAATCTGAAGGTCAGGATGCCGAGCTTCATATGTCGGTGGAGGAAGTAGTGGCTCAGGTCCGTGGCGACGATGTATCACAGCCATGATTTGCGAGCTGACATCCGGCAGATGAAGGTCTTGCTTCTCGCGGGTTATGAGACGACATCCAGTGAGTCGGTTTCTTGCCCGCTGCTATCACACTTGCTGACTCTTCGTCTACAGTCAGTCTGACGGTGAGTTTACTGCATAATTACTCCTGCGCACTTTATTGATGCGTTTGTCAGTGGGCACTGATCGAGCTATCACGACACTCCGATGTGCAAACCAGGCTCAGAGAAGAACTGCTTGCCTTTGGCCCTGATCCGACATACGACCAATTAAAGGCCAACCTCCCATACTTGGATGCGGTTGTGCATGAAACCCTACGACTTCATCCTCCAGGTGCCAGAATCCACTCGTCTTGTGAGTGTGTATGTCTACATGTGAATAGACACGACAACTTTAAGTCCACAGGCAGCAGAAGATGACGTTCTTCCCTTGAGCGAACCTGTGCGCACGATGTCTGGCAACATGACGGATAGTATATCTATAGCGAAAGGGACATTGATCACGATATCAATGGAGGCAATCAATCGGTCTTTGGCCATCTGGGGACCTGACGCGAAGGAATTCAAGCCTGAGCGTTGGCTGACTGAAGACGGGATCAGTGGGAAGGCCAAGGAAGTCCAAGGTCATAGGCATCTGCTGACATTTGTTGATGGCCCGAGGGCGTGTCTTGGAAAAGATTTTGCGATCATAGAATTCAAGGTGAGTGACGTGGATTAGCCAGTTTGGACGTTATTTATCATGATACAGACGGTTGTATCAGTTCTGGTGAAGAACTTCGTATTTGAGATGCGGGATGGACCAGATACCCCAGTCGAAGTTGTCAGGGGAGTTTTATCCCGTCCACGTGTTGTTGGAGAGGATGGTACTGGAGTGCCTTTGAGAGTTCGTCGGTATGAATGATTGGTTGCGCTGCGCCTTTGACGGCTGGTTGACATAAAATGTCGATTTGATCACTTTGCTTGAAATCATTAGGAATTTTGTCCGCTCATATGTAGTACCCGTACCTAGACACCTGCCACTCAGCCTGTAATGCAGAAACTCTGTTTGTATTAAGTATTTGTCATGCAAAGCACTACCTTCCCTCGGGCTGATTTGCAATATGATAGAATACCTCGCATATGTTCGTTTGTGAGTGGATGGTTCAGATCCCAAGTTCAAGCTACTTAGTAACACCCCGCACTTCATAAAGATCAATTGTCCACACAGCCGTCCAGGATCTTTGGCAGTTGCAAAGTAATCACGCAACTATGGTGTGGTATTGAGAAAGGTAACTGCGTATCATACTGACATGCAAAGTGATCATATTGATATTTTATGTCAACAGCCTTCAATGGTGCAGCGCAACCAATCATTCATACCGACGAACTTTCAAAGGTACTCCAGTACCATCCTCTCCAACAACACGTGGACGGAGTAAGATTCCCCTGACAACTTCGACTGGAGTATCTGGTCCATCCCGCATCTCAAATACGAAGTTCTTCACCAGAACTGATACAACCGTCTGTATCATGATAAATAACGTCCAAACTGGCTAATCCACGTCACTCACCTTGAATTCTATGATCGCAAAATCTTTTCCAAGACACGCCCTCGGGCCATCAACAAATGTCAGCAGATGCCTATGACCTTGGACTTCCTTGGCCTTCCCACTGATCCCGTCTTCAGTCAGCCAACGCTCAGGCTTGAATTCCTTTGCGTCAGGTCCCCAGATGGCCAAAGACCGATTGATTGCCGGGATTGATATAGTGATCAATGTCCCTTTCGCTATAGATATACTATCCGTCATGTTGCCAGACATCGTGCGCACAGGTTCGCTCAAGGGAAGAACGTCATCTTCTGCTGCCTGTGGACTTAAAGTTGTCGTGTCTATTCACATGTAGACATACACACTCACAAGACGAGTGGATTCTGGCACTGGAGGATGAAGTCGTAGGGTTTCATGCACAACCGCATCCAGGTACGGGAGGTTAGCCTTTAATTGGTCGTATGTCGGATCAGGGCCAAAGGCAAGCAGTTCTTCTCTGAGCCTGGTTTGCACATCGGAGTGTCGTGATAGCTCGATCAGCGCCCACTGACAAACGCATCAATACAGTGCGCAGGAGTAATTATGCAGTAAACTCACCGTAAGACTGACTGTAGACGAAGAGTCAGCAAGTGTGATAGCAGCGGGCAAGAAACCGACTCACTGGATGTCGTCTCATAACCCGCGAGAAGCAAGACCTTCATCTGCCGGATGTCAGCTCGCAAATCATGGCTGTGATACATCGTCGCCACGGACCTGAGCCACTACTTCCTCCCCCGACATATGAAGCTCGGCATCCTGACCTTTCAGATTTAACTGATCAACACATTAATCAAAGAACTACGATTAATGTTTCGAAAAGCATACTCAACAATCCGATGAGGGAATTCTCCTCGCCTCCCTGACTCATACTCGCGTCCTTCTCCCGGCGGCTGCGAATCAATAACTCGTTGGATATTTGTTCCATGGTTATGCCAAGTTTCTTGAACAGATTCTGCCGCTTGTTGGGGATCATCTTGAGAATGATAGGAAATACTGATGCAAGCAGGATAAAAGCTTTGTGCACTGCTGAAGGTTGGTTGCTTCCGAATGTATTGAACGCTTCGGCCACGCTGACGCGCTTTCCATCGAGCGAACCAAAATCATGGGAGAAACCAGCAATCCCAACCGTGTCCAAACTGGTGTTCCGTCAGTTCGAGGCGTCAATGACAAAATATTTTCGCGTACGATATATGATTCATCCTTTGAATCGTTTCGATTAAGAATGACACATACAAGTCAGACAAGCTACGCACCAGTTCTGGACCTCGATTACAGCGTCACCATCTTTGCTCGATTCAATGGCAGTATCCCATTTTCCTTTGGCCTGTATCGTATGGTATCAAGTTCAGATATGAAACATTTCTCGCACCACAAATCCTCGCCTTGTATGCTGAGTCATAAAACACCGATGTGAGTTTCCGAATGGCCGCATTACTGAATGCTGGCGTGAGCGCCTTCCGCTGCCTGATTCACAGGAAGTCAATTAGTCGCTTGCGCAAGGACAAGAGCTGAACAGCACCTTCTGTGGTTTTCTCCCTGAGCCCATAGTAGCCCTTTGCCCACCTGACAAGAGATATAAAAAAGACGAGGTAAGATGATGATGTACATACTGATGACTCCAGAAACGCCAAGGTAAGGGGCGTCTTCACATATGTCCATGTCTCTCTAGCGTAGAAATGTGCAATAGCTTTCGGGTCACACAACACGATGTTAGTCTGCCCGAGGACACTCGGAGTCATATATGCTACCCCATATTCCGTCGCCCAACGTTCATAGGTTGCAGCTCTATCGTGAGATGAGCCGATGTCGCGCGAGACGCCATATACGAGGCTGGTACGAGGCGGACCCCGCAGTTGAGTCGTCTTGACTCGCCAGCGAAGCATCCTTAACACTTTGACAAGGGCCCATAATGCAGCAAATGAACAAGCAGCGTTAATTGCGCCACCCGAACGTACGGTTGTCCAGAGACTTGATGGAGAGGGAATGGCAAATAGGTTCATCGTTATGTTTGTTTCGAAGTGGGATCTATTGGGAGATCATTTAGTATAGGTTGTCCGTTGTCGTTTCTTATGGATGCTACTAGACAACGGCATAGTTCGTACAGGCACAGGACTGCGCTTGGAGCCGGTGTTTTTCGTCAGCAGGAATTATTCTAAGAAGTTCCAAAAATTGATTGAGAATCAACACTCTAAATCTTGATTTTGGGATGTATGTTCTTAATTAGAGTCCGACTCCCATGCCATGTTCCACAGCAAGAAGACCCTGAATCCTGCAGTTATCTGTCAGTATTCTTTTGTTTTCCATAGGTACACATAATTGTTAGCCCTTTTAGATCCCCGTGCTGCATGACATTACTGTTAATGGGCATCGTCGTGTATCTTGGGGTGATGTCGAACAATCAATGCATTTCCCACTGTTCCGACACTCCCTCGCAAGAAACCCTTCTTGCCTCAGGGTCTCATACCCTCGCTGATATACGATCTCGGGGCCTTGAGAAAGAGCGATCCATCCGGTACTTCTGCGCTTTCCGGCTCCGCACCTTTGGGCTGTGTGTTATAAAAGTGCAGACAAATAAAGGCGCGCAGAGCCTTCAATACATGATCGTTTGTAGATCAAACATTAATGTCCTAGACGAAGCTTTCAACTTACAAGTCCGCTATGAGGATACCGCGGTGCTTCCATCCTTATCCTGTACGCAACTCTAGATATGCTGCAAAAGCCTCGGCGATAAACACTTACTAGTCTCATCCTTCAAATTATTGCGCAGTATGTGTGATCCGAGCATCGGAAAGCGACAAAGCTGCAGTGCTTCTCGGCGCTGAAGTCAGGTAGATGCATCTCTTCAAAAGTTAGCACTAACATGTCGACGACAACCCGTCCATCGCCATGATGTTACATGTGATATCCTAGACCATTCAACTTCCAAGTACACTGTGAGTACATAGCGTACCGTTTCTATCCTTGACACGCGACGCTAGACATGAGCAACTTTAGATCTCTGTCGAAAAATGCTGTGTGGCCGGAACAAAGTCAAGGTCGCAGATGGGAAAATAGATAGGTGGGGACAAGCGCTGGAGTAACATTAAGTTGTATTGTGAATCTATAACTGAAAGTTACAAGTATCGATGCGCGGAACACCGTGTGCAGGGTATAAAAATTACTCAGGTTTGCTGAGCTCAACCCAATGACCTAGACTGGTAAATTTGGATAGAAAAGCATCGAGATCCGGGTCTTCGGCGTTGGGCTGCTGGCTTTCTCCTGAGCTCGATGTAAAGCGAAGATAGTATCGGTTGTCGGCATCCCTTTTAAGCACCAACATACAGTTCACAAGGACACCCCATGTGAGTTTATCTATGTCCGAGGGCGCAAAAGGGGTCAGACTGTGGAGGAAGTCTAACTTCTCCTTGCGACATGCAATAGCGTCTAAAGTCGCCCACTCATCGAGAGGGCGCAATCTCCGTGATAGAAGGACTCCCTGCCTATAACGCAAGCAAATCCAGGCGAAAACCCACATAAATGATTCTAGATCGTGGCGATATAGGTGTTTGACTTTGCCTTGTTGACCATCTTTGGTGAGAAGATCGAGCGCCATGAATGGCACCGTGCCCGTGCGCTCGTTTCCCCTAGGACCTGGGTCATCCGCCAACGAGGATAGATCATAGTCGTTCAAAACGCCTATCCGCTTGCCGTCTTTCCAGTACCACATCAGGTTGCCAGGACTGACATCTCGATGGTATACCCCTTCCTTCCACAGAGTAAGATGGCCTGCATGTTATGTCAACAAAGAGACATGTAAACCCAATGAAACACGTACATGAAATACACTGACGCCAGACGTCAAAAAACTCTTTGCCGTGAAGCTGAGTGATGGGGAAGAGCTTGCGGAACACAAGAATGTAGAGCACGCGACTGCCCTTAGTGGGTTCCGAAACGTCAAGCGCTTCTCGAATTGCGGACGTGGGATTCGTAAACGTGTGGTGCCAAAGCAGCTCAGGAACGTGGCCTTGGACAGTTACGTGCCTCTTAGCGATCTCATCAACCTTTTTCAGGATCTCCGGCTCGCTAGTGCGACTCGCTTCTCCCCAAAAGATCTTAGCCACCATCCCATCCTCGAACTTGCCGTATTTCTTCGTGAGCGCTTCGCTAGTGACAGGGACCACATTGGTCGCCCGTCCTTGCAGTCCATAGTGCGTCACTCTTTCGTCGTGACTGGTGTGAAGCAGCAAATCCACCTCTCCAAGTTTTTCATCCTTGATGTTGAACTCGTGGCATAGTTTCCCCTCAACTTCAATTGGGAGGAAGTCTTTGTTTCGGCCCCAATCGTGAAGCTCGAAGCGTTGTAAAGCATACAACAGCACCATGAACCGCGGGAGATCTTGAATGAAGTTGATGCCTGAGCATTGAATGATCCCTTGTCGATCATAATACCAGATCCACGCGACATCATCTGAAAAAGCCTTAATAAGAACGCAGCCAATCTCAACAGATGAACGAACTCACCGACGACAATAATATTCAGCAGATAGTTGACTGCAAGATTCGCCGCAAACATTTCGGCGGCGTACAGACCCGTCTGAACGGTCACATCTAGATCCGCGTCCGCGTCAGCGTCTTTGTCGTCGTGGTTCCCCTTGGATTTTTTCGCAGCAGATTCCAAAGTGTCTGTGGCCTTGCGTTTGGAGCTGGAACCGCCCCGGGAAGGTTGGGCAGCAGTAAGGCCAGAAGATTGAGCTGCGGCTTGGCCAATTTAGTTTGATCCTAAAATCGCAAATATCATCACTTACATGCAGTGTCGGATGCAGTTTGTGTTGTTGGGGTCTGTGAAGGGGCTGGGTCTGGGTCTGCAGCCCTAAGATGATCGACCGGCAGATATTCTGGCTTGGAAGGGGCATAGTCTGTCAATGGATACGAAGAGGGGGGTGCCTTAATCCCTTTCGTCCTCCCTGTTATCTTTCTCTTGAACTCGATGCAAGCTAGAACATCTTTCCAGGGGAGATTTTTCGGCTTAGCTGTTGCATTCGTGTCCATATGAGCTTTGCGCTTCTTCTTGCGCTGCTCGTCGTCCTTCCCGTCGTTCTTCTGTGTGCCCTTCTTGCCGCCCGTCTCATCCTGGAAGGGAGCGCATGCGCTACTCAAAGGAAGAATCACGAGGTCTGGCTTCCGAGTTGATTTCTTGGACTGGTGCATCTGGTGCATGGGCATGTCGTTCTGCTGGCAGATCATGTCCACGGTAGGGACAGGAGCACGCATCCCATCAATCTTGATCTCTTCAAGACAAGCGAGGGCGATGTTAGTGGCTCTTATAAAAGGGCCGTAGAAGTTGCTCTCCACTCCTGGACATACGCTTGCAATTATTTTGAGCATCAGAACGTCTGATCGGCGAACTTAAGAGCGAGCACTCACTATTCATTGAGGGCTGTCTGGATGTCAGAAGACTTTACGAGAGCAGTAGAAGCCTGTCCATTGCAAACAGGCAGAACCGCCTTGAGACACTTTTGCAGAAGCTCGGGCTGTTTAGTCTTGGGAGCAGAAGAAGCGCGCTGAAGGAGGGCTTGCAGCATAGCATCTGCCTTGCACTCCTTAACCTGCTCGATATCCCGCTGAATCCATGGGCGGACCTTGTCGACCCTTGATGGAATGTCAGGCTCTACTAATAAAGACAGGAAATGTGCGCACTTGACACCGAGCACCCCGATGTTCTCGCTGACGACAGAAGCCCCACGGCTGTTTGGGGTGGATTCTATTTTGCTAGCACCTGGAGCTGATGCATTTGCGCGTGGAGGAGTAGACTCAATCTCGCCGGCGGGGGACATGACACTAGACGTTCAACGATTACGCTGACTGAGCGTTGTAAAACTGGTGAGGGGAATAAAACTAAGAGCCACAAAAAAGTGCTGCTTGCCTTATATGTGGTCAACCAATGTGGCGCAAAATGTAGTGAACCATCGATCAATCTGATGTGTCAGATATGGATTGATGTGGCCGTTGTAATTTGTAAACCGTACAATTCAGAATTTCGAGTCCAAGGACGCGTTCCCATCAACACGCACACGTGACCCTGACTTATTTGATATTCCCAGTCCGAAAATCGATTTCAGTCAAGTTCCATCTACAGTAGATTCTATACTCTAGTGCTCTGTCAATTCAAGATCGATTGCAGCGCGTCAAGTACTTCATGTTTTTCTATGGTGAAAGGAACTCCGCTATCTACTACACACATCTTAGCCGCAATCAACCATCGGCGCCGATGCTCACTCCGAGTTCCTAAGAAGTTCTTCTAAGAATCTAAATTTATATTCTTAGATCCAGAGTACAATGGAGTCCGGCGCTCGCGCTATGTTCCACAGAAAGAAGACCGTCAAATCCGGTTTCATACTCTTGTTCATTATGATATACTTGGGCGATCTCGCGGCCTTGAGATAGAGCGATCCATCCGGCACTTCTGTGCTTTCCACTTCCGTACCCTTGAAGTAGCCCTTTGGGCTGTGTGCTATGAAGTGCAGAGAAATTAAGGTGCCAGGAGTTTGCTAGTGCTCTTGTGTGTGTATGTGTCAAATATCTCATCAACTAGCAGCCGTCTCTGCTCACCTCGTTCCCTTCGTCTTCCAGCGATTTCCATTTGGTCCGAAGAGCCTCGTGACTATTTGATGTATCTAGAAGTAAGTAACTTTCATCAGCTATCTATTTGCAAGCCTCGTTTGGGTGCAGCAGGTGTAGTCCAAGCGAGCTGCCAAGTTGAATAACTTGAAGTTGGCGGAGGGGCACTGGAACCGATCCCATAGGGAAAAGGAAATTTTTTAAGGAGGGCATTGAAAGAGTCTGTGGCTGGCGGCGTAAGTAAGACCAATACATGTTCCATCTTCAAGTCTTGATGTTCATCGGCCCAGCGAGTTCTGCCAGAGTGCTCCATGCTGTTTCAAACAGAACGACGGGGTAGTATCCTGATGAAGATGGCGGCCAGTCATGATTTCTGGTACAGAATACTCGGCAACGATTTTTTAGAGTGAGCTACTCGAGTACCATGAGCACAGTTGATGATGGTTTCAAGAGAAACTCGACCTGGATGTCAGATGTCGGACTCCGGTAATAGGTATGCCGCATTGCGCTCTGGCTACTGGCTAACGTTGGGCTAACGCCACACGTACTCGACTCGATCAGAATTCTCTATTTTTTTGTCCTCTTACAATACACAGTCCATATGTGAGGCAACATAGCGAGCAATGAGCATCTTGTGGAAAATAATCTTGAAGAACGTCAAATTAATGACGTTGAAGGAATCAGAAGGATGAGTACTGATTACTCTGTCGTGTAACGTGGTATATAATGTTCGTTGTTGAGGCCAACGCAGTCCCAAGGTAGAATACACGACGCAGGCACTATGTACAATATCGACAGGCAGCAAACATCACTAGTGGGGAAGGTTAGACATACGACATTCCGCATTTATGAGAGTCAATGACGTACCAGGAAATAATCCGGAACACGCCGTGAAACCAGCGGCTCTCCCGCTCGGGGGGCTGGGTCAAATTGTAGGCTGCGGATACCATTCGAAATGAATAGTAGACAAACCAAGTAGGTAAAACACTTACAAGCTGTATGATAATTTTTCATCTATCTCCATGATCGCCGCCTGGTTACCGCATCTGTAACAGTAATTCGGTGCGCTAAAGATTGTCACGACATTCCGATCTTGACCCCAACTATAACCTGAGCATCAACCACGCGTGAGCACACAAGCTAGCGTCGTATTGAATGTATGCATACCCTCCATGACGAGCTGATGTGCTCGGGCGACAAGGGTCAATCCATTATTATGGTTGAAAGCCTCGGATATATCCTGCCCAAAGGTGTACCCCGCCCCGCGGGGTGAAATGCCCCAACCACACCGGTCGTCTGGGTCAGACCACAGAAGGTCACACATGGGACCTTCGTGAGGAACTTCTTGCACACGGTCGATTGAGCGGACGTGATCTAATGTGTCGATAGAAGGTGAGAGACCGCCATGCAGGCAGAATATCTTAAAGTCAGAAGATTAGCCATTGGGAATGGAAGTAAGGTGATTTGCGCAGCGTGTTTGTATGGGAATAAGAGACTCACTTGGTTATCGATGAGGGCAGTAAGGGGAAGGTAGTCAAACAAATCGGTGAAGAACCGCCACACATTAGCGTTTCCATATTTCCGCAAGCACTCGTCATAGAAGCCGTACACCTGCGTGATTTGTCGGGACTCGTGATTTCCCCGTAGAATTGTAACGCGGTCGCGATACCGTAACTTGAGTGCCACAAGCAAAGTTACTGTTTCGACAGAGTAGTACCCTCGATCCACGTAATCGCCCATGAAGAGGTAGTTGGTATCTGGTGAGTTTCCGCCAATACGAAATAGCTCAGAAAGATCATGCTGCGCGTCGAGTAAACCAAGTATGAGGAGCACGATACGCGCACAAGACAAGATCAGCGGTCCAGATTACAAGAATAAACAGGAACGCACAAATTGACCATGGATATCCCCGCATACAGTTACTGGGCATCGTACTGGCTGTACGTTTGACTCCTCCATAAGGATCTCTCTCGTCTGTTATGGCTGCAGTCAGATCGAGTGCAGGTGGCGTCTTTATCGGAGTCAACGAACCTTGTCGCATAATTTCTTTACGTCTGCTTCTGTTAGTTGTTTACACTGACTGAGTTGTTCGATCCAGGCATCGATCTCGTGCTCCATGATAGGTTTGGGTTGTGCTAGAAGTTTTATGACAGAAGAAGAGTACGAAGGGCGTTCTTAGTAACTTCCTCTAAACTCCAGGTCACGGTATCACGCACTCACTATCAGGGTTATTGTCACGCAATAATCGTGTCACGTTTAGCTTCCAAAACGCGACGCGTTCAGCAACAAAATCATGGCTCAACAAGAAGCTGTATATGCAACTGACGAGGTGATTCGCATAAGCCAAATCATCCCATACTTAGTGCTCAATTATTCCAGTATGGCCGACCGTTCATCATCCTCAGGGACCAGGGAAGAAAAACAAGAACTCATGGTGTAGAGGCGATCAAAGTGGGCGATTTTCTTCTTGATCAACAGTCCTGAGTTCACGAAATATATTCAAGTCACACATTCTTGCGGCACGGACAGTGGCAAACATAATCCGGACTTCTCTGGGGCCTCGAGGTGAGCTCTGTTTAGCCGCTGCACCACAGGAGCTTGATTGATCAATCATGCAGGGTTGGATAAAATCCTCATATCACCCGACGGCGAGATTACTGTGACGAATGATGGTGCAACTATTTTGGGACAGATGGAGGTCGAGCATCAAGTTGCAAAGCTCCTTGTGCAGCTGTCCAAAAGCCAGGACGATGAGATCGGAGACGGGACCACTGGTGTTGTTGGTACGATCTCAACTACCCATCTCTTTCCTTTTATTGAAATACATCTGAAGTACTGGCTGGTGCACTTTTGGAGAAGAGCGAGGATCTGCTGGACCGTGGTATTCATCCCATCCGTATAGCAGATGGTTTTGACCGGGCCTGTGCTGTTGCCTGCGAGAAACTCGACACCATCTCAGATCGCGTCGAGTTCTCACCTGAAAACAAAGAAAATCTTTTGAAGACCGCGATGACCAGTCTAGGCAGCAAAATGTGCGCCAGTCCTTTCTTTCTTTCCTTGAATATACTTAAATTTGGCCCAGCGTGTCGAAGGAGTTGCAGCAGTTCGCTCAGATCGCGGTCGATGCTGTTCTAACAGTTGCAGACCTTGAGCGCCGTGATGTTCCCTTTGACCTCATCAAGGTTGATGGCAAAGTTGGTGGCTCCCTTGCTGACACGACGTTGATCAAGGGCGTTCTCATCGACAAGGATATGTCCCACCCACAAATGCCCTCTTTCGTGCGCGATGCTCGCCTTGCAATTCTCACCTGTCCCTTTGAGCCTCCACGACCCAAGACTAAGCATAAGCTCGAAATCACGTCTGTAGAGGAGTTTAAGCACCTCCGTGATTATGAAAAGGAGAAGTTCGAGGACATGATCAAGATGGTGAAGGACACTGGAGCAAACTTGGTCATTTGCCAGTGGGGTTTTGATGATGAAGCAAATCATTTGTTGATGCAGAACAAGCTGCCTGCAGTTCGATGGGTTGGTGGGCCAGAAATTGAGGTGAATTTCACAAGTTCTCCCTACCGTGAAAGCATTACTGATGTTCTTTTCTTAGCTGATTGCCATAGCTACACAAGGTCGAATCGTTCCCCGATTCGAGGATCTTACAGCGCAAAAACTTGGGAAGGCAGGTATCGTGCGGGAGGTCACGTTCGGTACGACCCGCGATAAAATGCTTGTTATTGAAGAGTGTGCCAACTCCCGTGCGGTCACAATCTTTGTGCGCGGAAGCAATAAAATGGTCTGCCTTCTATTCACCCTCACTGCACATAATCTGACGTTAAGGCACATAGATCGTCGATGAGGCAAAACGTGCCCTACACGATGCTATCTGCGCGGTCCGCAATCTTGTCGTAGACAACCGCGTGGTCTACGGGGGTGGTGCTGCTGATATCAGTTGTTCTATCGCCGTCTCGAAAGCTGCCGATGAGATTCCATCCATTGAGCAATATGCAATGCGTTCTTTTGCAGCTGCTCTCGACGCGATCCCCCTTGCACTTGCTGAGAACAGTGGTCTCTCGCCAATAGAGACATTGACAGAAGTCAAGAGCCGACAAGTCACAGAGAAGAATTCCAGACTTGGAATCGACTGTTCTGGAAGGGGAGAGAATGGTGCGTGATACCACGTTGCATACTTGAAACGCTTGAATCAAGTTTGGAATTCTAGACATGAAGAAGCAGTTCGTTTATGACCCTCTGATTTCAAAGCGACAACAATATCTACTTGCCACCCAGGTACGAACCTTTTATTGCCACTTTGATGCACGATGTCTCAATGCGTTTTCCCAATTGCAGTTGGTTCGAGCAGTCCTGAAGATAGGCAAGTCGATGATGTCTCTTGCCGATCAAACGCTAATTGTTCCTACAGACGATGTTATCGTAGCAGGTGAAGCAGAAGAGTAGACTAGTTATGTCTAGAAGTAAAGACGGGAAGCAGACACTGACATTTAGTAAACATCCTCATGTAATTTGAACTTCGAAGCGATTCGCTGTGTTAAAGTTCTCCCCGAACATGCTGCAGGTGATGCTCTCGGAACTTGCAAACTTTTATTAGCATTACGCCATGTTTATATTTGTTACAGATGTGACGATATTGATATTAATCTGTAGATTGATCCAATCTACGGATAAATATTGTACTCAAGTCTTAGCTAGGGGTCTAGGGCCCGAGCTTCATCCATGTGCGCATCTGAGTTCGCGTATACACGCTTTCTCTATAAAATCAGCCCACTTTCTTCCACTTCTCCAAGCTTTACTGTTTGATTTCTCCTTCAGTGAGCATATACCTCTTACCTCGGTGACTGTCTACTGGCCAGCTTGTTGTGTTGAATTGCACTGATACATGCTTTGTTGTCTCTAGCATTCCTTTGTCGATATCCTATCAGACAATACCAATATGGGCAAGACTGATTTGCGGGTGCTTGGCCAGACACCTCTTAATGCCGAACCACCATGCCTCGTAGAGCTCACAAAGCACACTATTACACCGCTGCACCTGGCATATGCACGTAACCATTGTATGTTTCTTCTAAACTATGCTAAGCCTCTTCTGTTTCTCATAATGCGCCTAACTCCGTTCTCAATCCTGTCATCTGCGATCAAATCTGATGTCGTTCCATCCCGTCCCATTTTCATTCTCGAATGCTTGATCGCTTGACCGCGGACACTGCTGATGAAATGGCATTTGTGCCATCCGCAGCTGCGATAAAGGATCTGGCATCCGAATTTGACAGTTATACGGTCAAGGTAGACGGCGAAATGGAGGGGATGGAAGAAAAGGTATTGAACGTCAAGGACATGATCGCTTCCTTTCCAAGAAAGGTGGTTGTAGCTGCTCTCGTCGTAGGTCATCCCTAGCATTTCAAAAATAAACACACTCACCACCCTATCTAGTGCGCTGGTAACCGTCGTGCCAAGATGCAAGAAAACACCGGGAAAGAGGTCCGAGGTATCAAGTGGTCCGAGGGTACCATTGCGAATGCGCGCTGGGGCGGTGTACTCCTGCGTGACATATTGATCAGTGCAGGAATCCCTGAGCAGGAAGACGCTCAAAAAGGTTTCCACGTCTGCTTCGCTTCGAATGTTGCCCCGTGCGAGGATGACAAGTGTTATGGAGGGTCTATTCCGCTTGAGGAGGTCATGGCCGAGGACGGTGCCGCCATGCTTGCCTACGAGGTCAGATTATTGATTTCAGAAGTGCGCGTATATTCACGTTTCCCGTTAGATGAATGATGCGCCCCTCACGCCTGATCATGGATTCCCTTTGCGCGTCGTTGTGCCTGGGTACTTTGGCATGCGATGGGTTAAATGGGTAGACCGGATCACTATTTCAAGGAATGAATCGCCCAACTTCTATCAGCAGCGTGATTACAAGATACTGCCTGAATGTGTATGTCATCCATATCTCATTGTGTGCTTACGTCCAACATCTTTGCTGCAAATAGGTTTCCTCTGCAGAGAAGGCCGTTAAGGAGGATTGGTGGAGCCGTATACCTGCAATGCAACGGCTTAACTGCAACTCGGTCGTCGCCCGCGTCCAGTGTCTGACATTTGCCTGTCCTGACCAGAAGACTCTTAAAGTCACAGGTTACGCCTACTCCAACTCCCCTATCTCGCGTGTGGAAATCAGTGCGGATGGCGGTGAGACATGGCACGAAGTACAAATCACATACCAAGAGGGTAACTGGAGTTGGTCACTGTGGGAAGGCGAACTCGTAGTAGACATCGATGTTGATGCTCTTGAGCTGGCTAACCAAGGACAAAGGAACGGACGCTCGAAGACCAAGGTCACGGTGATAAGCCGAGCATTCGATCAGTCTGGAGGCGCACAGGACACCGGATGCCGCTGGAACTTGAGGGGAGTGGGCTTTTGCGGCGTTGGCATTGGTTCGGTTGAAGTATGATCAATTTCCTAGGATTCTTATGTACATCCTAAGATATTCATGGCTAAAGTAATGTACCTTGGCGCCTTTATATCGACAGACCCTTATTTTTGCAACACAAGTCGTGCGAACTCACATACCTCAATTGAACTCTTCATAGTGATTCGGCGTGTTGCGAGATCTGTGTCACCAAAATCTCGGGTCAGACATTCGGCAAGCGTGTCTGAGAACGTTCAGACACTCCTCGAACAAGCGCTGTATCGACGGACCGGGGAGATATGGAAACGCCTAAGCCGTATTAACACTGTTCGTATCGCGCCGCACCGAAGTAAAGAAACATCATGTGGCAGACAAGCGCTAAGCGCTGAGTCCTTCTATCGAACACGTCACGCCTGACACGTCAAAAGTGGTACCCTTGGTCCCTTGCCCAGCTTCACAGAAGCGCCAGGTATTATACTGCCACAGTCTGTCGATAACGAGGTGCATAGCTGGTGACGCTTTTAGCAATCAGATCAGGTGCCATGACAAGCCAGCTTCATAAGGCACATGAACGTTTATGAACTTTGATTTCTCTCGTATACATCTCCTTGTGTTTAGCATGTCTTTGATGATCCATGTTATTACGATGGCTACGTGCACAGGGTCCGGATAACAAATCCCAATGCTTCTTTGAGCTCCCACCCCATGTTGAGGGAGCTTCCCATTGATATAAAAGGTCTGGCCTTCAATTATGTATTTGCATAGTGCTTGGCATCCATTTCTCCCTACGGACAGCGACTAAAATGACCGGAATTGACTTCACCGTCTTCAAAGGTTCCCCCACCGGAAAGATAGTTGAGTCAAAGACTCACAAAGAAAGCCTCAAACCAGATGAGGTACTACTCAAAATCACTCATGCTGGCCTGTGCGGTACAGACCAACATTACAAGACAGAGGACATGGTCCTCGGCCATGAAGGCGTCGGCGTGGTGCAGCAGGTCGGATCGCAAGTCACCGCATTCAAAGTGTACACCCGTTTGTTGTTTGCGCCGTTGCGTAGCTGATTGTGTTGCGTTTTAACAGTGGCGATCGTGCTGGCTGGGGATTCCTCCACAATACGTGTGGGCACTGTGATGAATGCCTCAACGCGAACGAGTTTTTTTGCCCTGAGAGGGCCACTTATGCACACTCCAACACTGACCAAGGTGCATTCGCTTCCCATGCGGTGTGGAAGGCAGCTTTCCTCTTCCATATTCCCGATGCTATCAGTTCCTCTGACGCGGCGCCATTGATGTGTGCCGGAGCAACGATATTCAACGCGATGTATTCGTATAACGTCCGACCTGCAGACCGAGTGGGAATTATAGGTGTCGGTGGTCTTGGTCACATTGCCATCCAATTTGCAGCGAAAATGGGGTGCGAGGTTGTAGTTTTCTCTGGAAGCGATCATAAGAGGGAAGAGGCGAGGAGTTTGGGTGCAAAGGAGTTTTATACGAGAAATGCGAACAAACATGAAACCGGGAAGCCAATTAAGCACCTATTCGTTACAACTTCGCATCTCCCTGATTGGAATCTGTGAGTCTTATCTCGAGGTGTGTTTTTGGATTGACTCATGTGATTAATAGCTTCCTCTCGGTTCTGGCGCCCAACGCTACTATTTATCCTATCACCGTATCTCATGGGGATTTGGTCATCCCCTATACACCTATCATTTCAAAGGGGTTGACAATACAGGGAATCTTTTGTGCATCGCGTGGTGTCCAAGTCAAGATGCTAAGATTTGCGGCTATCCACGGCATCAAACCCATCACTCAAGAGTTCCCACTGACGGTCGAGGGAATTGAAGAAGCTATGGCTAAACTCGACAGAGGAGAGATCAGATATCGAGCGGTACTGGTGGCGGGGAGATAGGGTGAGATCCGGATAGAAGTAACAAAGTATTTGTATTATCATCACAAACGCACCAGAGTATTACTGAACGAAGGACTTAACAAATATGTGTCTTCGAGTACCACCAGAGATATTACTCACTGCAGTAAACTAGACTGCGGGAACCCTCATTCGTCTAAACGGGATTTGACATAGCATAGTGCTGCCACTCACAGGACGTTCGTTTTGAAGATGGTGAAGGAATCTAGATAAAGTCTAGTCTTGCACCGGATATGGCGACATGAAGGCGGGGTTATTTCCTTAGTCCTTGTTGGAACACGTTGCATTACATGGACCAAATTTAAGGTTACTCGCAGATGCTCCCCGACATGGCCTGTATCATCTGATCCGAGTTTATAAAGGAAATTTTCACTAGTGGCGCTTACTGTGCGGCTCATTAGTAAATATCGGTCTTTTGTATGTGTCGTGTCCACTCACTCAAACAATGCTCTTGCTTTCAGGCGCCATAAGTCCGTTAACTGGTTTCTTGGACATCATGGTAGTTGCTGACCGGAGTTGGCGTGCACACATTGATGCCAAAACGGGTGTTTCCACACTTATGACGTCATAAACGTCTTGGCTCAGATGACGTTAGGGGCGCAACAATGTCTCAGTGTACGACTTTCACCCTCTCCGCCAAGCAAACCACATTCAATGAGCTATCTTACTGCAGTACGCAGTTCTGTAAAGAGAACACTCGGAGCTCCGTCGCGATATGCAAGTGCGAGGTGTGCTAACAAAGCAGACACCTTGTCAAGCCGACGGTATGGTGATGGAAGACGGTACACTAGGTATTGGTTGCAAATTCAATACTGCTTCTTACTATTCTCATCGTGACTTTATCACCAAAGTACGATGCATGACAATGATCCAGAGGTACGTCCGCTCCTACTATCTGCCCCTGAAGCAGAACGAAATTCCTTTATTGCAGACGCTGGAGCGAGAGAAACGAAGAAACTTGTCTGGTACCCAGTTTGAAACTTCCGCTGATGACGCACCAGGATGGAACGAAGATCTCGCGTCTGAATCTGAAGCACACGTAAAGGTGCTTGGTACAATGTACATCGAGAAACATGAAATTGACATTATCTCGTAGGCTGATCGCTCTTCCGTCACATTTAATGATCTTCAGCGCAAGACGATTGATTTTGTTAATGCAAAGCACCAAGCAGACGAGCGAATGGATCACAGAGAGGCATCCTACCTGAAAGATGAAGTAACTGGTCCCCTTGGTACCGCCAGAGTGGGTGAGTTTGAGGGCGTTGTCGGTGCTGGTGATCTTGGAACAGATCAGGAGGGCACTGACATAGATCCAAATGGGCGTACCATTAAGCGGCACGTCGTCTATGAGGAGACAATCGAAGTTGTGAGAGAGCCCTGTCCAACGGAGAGCGAGGCTGATGTGAGTGTTTGAGTCTTGATGCTGCGTCCTTGTAGTTGACATCCAGTTAGGTAAAGGCAGACCGCGGGGAATATTCTTGAATCATGCCTGTTAACATCGCGCGATTAATGTCGCCCTTATTGAATCGATACTCAACTTCTTAGCCGTAGGCCCGTATTCCATTCACTGAATCATGCCGTATGCTCCGAAGTTCATATGATATCATCACATTTGCCTTCAGAAAGATTATTCGGACTGTTACTGTAATGTACAAATAGCGATACATAGGTCAACATATGTCCTTGTCATGGATATTCGTACAGTATGAGATATGATTTGAGATACTCATGCCTTGGTATTAGTCTCTTTACCGATAGTTTCCCCGGCGATCAAAGGTGGAAGAGCACCAAACTCCCCGTCCCCTGGGAACGTCTCTGGGACAGCATTTGTCTCTGTGGGGCCCAACCGTACTGGTCCGGGACCGAAGGGTGCACCAAATGGCCCCTGCGGAAGCGCGAAATTCTTAGTAGTGACGCCAGGTGAGGTTGAGTTGATGGAAGCGGTAGGAATGGTGACATGCAGAGCTTGATCGGTGGCAATCTGGTTCACCGTCACTATGCGACGGGGGTCAAAGTATCCGCGAATACGGGGGTTAGACGGAGGTCGAGGCTCTGTAGCCTGAATGCTGCGGAGTGTAAGATGATCAGATGGCTGAGCAATCACGATGACAAATAGATATTACGTTGCATTAAATGAAGAAGTCACTTTGCTCTCCGCGGGAGCTCCAAAGACGAGGAACCTCGAGTCAACAAGGGAACTGTAAAATAGACCGACAATACCAGACTGCAATTTTTTTATAAGATGGCAGAGCACGAAATATATATATTTTGCTTACGATTTGGCCCTCGTTGCCGGGGACTTCTAGTTGACCTTGAACACTGACGCTTGCACCTTGCTCTTCAACAGCAGCACTGCTCTGACCGAGCAACTGCGCCTGGTACTGTTCCCTCGAAAGTTGCTTTCCATTGTAAACAACATTGAGATTACGGGCGAAAAGCGCATCAAACGCTGCGGTGAAATCTGCTTGAGTCTTGGCCGTCAGAATGGCTGTGAGACGGGAAGTAGTGAAGGCGGTCAAGGTGGGGAGAACGAGTGCCATGATAGTGGAGATGATGGTATTGATGAAGGATTTTCTGTCGCCGCGCTGTGTTATATAGTCCAGAGAGGGCGCCCACTACTAGTCACGGTGACTAGTGTGAATGGCTGCGCATTCCGCCGCTGTTAAGGCGAATTTGCGAATCGCACTGGTACCATCACGGGGACCTGGATATACCGATAGAAGGTGTCATGATGACTACAAATATCAGTCGTTTCGGTAACTCAACAATCCAGGCTTGCATTTTAGATGACCCCGAATGGATTGCGATGCAGGTAAGTAATGATTAATGAGGTGTCAATGACACTATATGGGCGTAGGTTGGGAACCCGTGCTTGGTCATCCCGTGCATGTCGCGTTCTTGTGTGTTCAAAGTCAACACGTTCGAGTGACAAGTCTGTCACACATAGTGGAATTCGGGCTCTGTCGCAACATAACAAACATAATGATTAGCGATGGGCATCACTGCGTTGACATGATTACTATCATTTATTACTTGATACTTACCTATAATATTGAACGAATATTCGGGCCCGAGGTAATGCGACCTTGTATTGATCAGGGATGAAATTAATGGGCGGCCAGCTCATGATTTCAAACTCAGACGGATATTTGCCGAACTCTAGTTCAGTCAAAAGTTCCTATGTAGTATGACGACCTTCTTTATGCTGTACCAGAATTAACTGGCGCATAAGACTTAGAATCTGCGAACGAGTGTTAGTCTCGCTCACACCGCCAGTCACAGACTCCTTTAACACCATCCCTGCAAACAGTCTTCCTTTTCGCTGCGAGATCATTGGTTCCAAGTGCCCCTCTGCAAACTCGAGGTGTTCGACTCACCAGCTCGATTGAACTACACCAGCCGTACCCTTTGAAAAGAAGCTTACATAAGTGCAAACAAATAGTGGATAGAAATTACTCACTTCCCGATATACCAACTACCAGCCAGACTCTTCGAACCAAACAGAGACGACTGGAAGACGAAGGGAATGAGGCAAGCAGGGACGGCTCCTTCAATGAGATATTGACGCACATACTGGCATAGGTACATAAACTCCTGGGATAACTCAGTTAAACGTGACCTGTGCACCAGTCTTTTTTTCCAACTCGATATGAACCCTTCTTCCGGCGCTGGTTTATTTCCTCGTCTGCACCATGCATTTTCTCTCTTTAGCAGAGACTTAAACCTGCTCGTGTCTAGTGGCGCGTACAAGACAAGGGGGGAAGCGCTGCGCCACACTCACGGTAGACTTTTTTTTGAGTCCTTATTTATTGCCCGTGGGGGCGAAGCCCTATGACAGACATCTATGGTACTCTGTTCATTTTTGGCATGGGAGTCCTGTAAGCCTGATCCAGGCTTTCGCGAGGACGATCAATGCCGTCTTAAAGCGATTGGGGGAAGTAGATGGCTAAGCACTTAGCGCATCTGTTGGGTTCGCTTCTACTTTGGGGGGCACCGAAGGTGTTTTCCAGGCGTTTCGTGCGAGCGATGTACTTGAGAACCGAATTAACGTTTTTTCCGTCGTTCAGGAGGCCTTTTAGGTTTTGTGCTCGCGTTCCCAGCTCGACCTTCAAGGATGCTCTGTATCTTGAGTATACCGGGCATGATAGTACGAAATGATGTACTGATTCCTCTCGTTCTTCGCAGGCCGGACATGTGGAGGAGGGTGATCTCGATATTCTGTGAAGGTATTTGTTCAGGGGAATATATCCTGTGCGAAGTTGGACGAGCAGAGATGGTAGACTTGTAAGTTGAAAACTTAGTCTGGGACACTAATCGGGGCACCGCGTTCCATGTTCATGCTGGACGCCAGGCTGCTAAATTTTGAAGAGATGCGTTCGCTTTATTTCAGGTCTAAGGAACACTGCACTTTCGTTAATCACACGCGACTTCACTGAGGACATGTAGGAAATGTCCAATCTGTATCAAGTCTGCGCAGACTCTGCCAAAGTCTGGAGGATCTGGAGACAAGTCTGTGGTCGGAAAGTTCCGAGCGCTCAAAGGTCTGTCTGCATTACCGTAACCACTCTGCCGTCTATGTCAGCCACCATCACGTATCCCGCCATCTATGTCAACCGTCATGCCAATCTCGTCATTTTTGTCACCTTGCCGTCACAGCTCTGGTCACCTGGATGGAGGACATAGCAGCCGCAGACCGGGAGCTGCGGACAATGACGTTGTGTTAGGTAAAGATCCTGATGGCGGGTAGGCGGGATATAGTGACATCGTGCGGCGGCCTTGACAGACTTCCCGACACTTTCTGAATCCGAGAAACTTACTGGCCAGGGCAGGACGCCCGTTTGCATGGATCTCACACAGACCAGCCAAAATCTGCACTTTCTGGCTTCCCTGGAGTAAACATTCAAGATTTCCTCAGCGCCACTTGGCTAAGGTCGTCAACACATTCCTCAATATTGTTTACCTAAAGACGATCATAAGTTGAAGACTCAGTGCGCGTTTATTTCTCTCACTGTATAGCACACGGCGCAAGGGCTACTTCAAGGGTCCAGAACTGGAAGGCGCGGAAGCGCTAGACTAAATGGGACCACTCTCAAGGCCACGAGATCAACTAGGAATATATGGGCGAGACCATGGGACAAGAAGGGTTTCCTGCGAGGGATCAAGCATTTGATTGTCCGACATCACCCCAGATACAGCAACGTCCATTAACAGTAAGGTCATGCACGTAGCACAGGGATCTAAACGGGGTAACGATGGTGTGTACCTATAGGAGAATAAAAGAATACAAGAGAACTGCGATTGAGTCATGAATTTGACGGTCTTCTTTCTGTGTGGAACATGGCGCGAGCGTCGGACTCCGCTCTACAATCCCAAAATCAAAATTCTTAGAAGAACTTCTGTTGATTATTACCGAGAACAAGATCATGATGTATGTGCACGTAGATAGATCATAGTGGAGTTCCTTTCAGTATGCAAAAACATGACCTCCCTGGCGCGCGGCAGCGAATCTTATTTCTGGCGAATTGACAGAGCACTAGAGTATTACATTATGCATATGGATCTCTAATATTTAATGACCGGACTTGACTGAAATCGATTTCAAGAACTTAGAGAAATAAGTCAGGGTCACGTGCGTGAGTTGATGGGAACGCGTCGTCGGAGTCACGAATTAAATATACAAGTCCACAACCGCCACATCTACATCAGATTAATGATCGATGGTCCGCTACATTTGCGCCACATTCGTCGACCGGATATAAGGCAAGCAGGAAGCAGACGTTTTCCTTGTCCTCTTACTTTTCTCTTCCTCACCAGCTCTGCTCACAAAACTCAGTCAGCGCAATCATTGAACACCTAGCGTCATGTCCCCTACTGGAGAGACAGGCACATCGGCTACTCCGCCACGCGCTAGTGCATCAAATCAAGGTGGTAGTAAACTAGAGTCCACCCCAAACAGCCGTGGGGCTTCCGTCGTCAGCGAGAACATCAGCTTGGTCGGTGTCCAGTACGTACCTTTCTTGTTCTAATGGAGTAGCACCTGACGTTCCATGAAGGGTCAAGGAGGTCCGGCCGTGGATTCAGCGGGACATCGAGCAGGCCAAGCAGTGCAAGGCAGATGCCATGCTGCAAGCCCTCCTACAGCGCGCGTCTTGCACCCCAGAGACGAAACAGCCCGAGCTCCTGCAAAAGTGCCTGAAGGGAGTTCTTTCGGTTTGCAATGGACAGGTCTCCGCTGGAGGCATATCTTCTTCGGGCATCGAGACAGCCCTGAAAAAATAGTAAGCGCTCCTTCGATTATTACACGTTTCTACGCTTACAACGATTGCAAGCGTATGTCCAGGAGTAGAAAACGACTTCTACGGCCCTTTTATTGACGCAACGAACATTGCGCTCGCTTGTCTTGAAGAGATCAAGATTGACGGGATGCGCGCTCCTGTCTCCACCGTGGACATGATCTTCCAGCAGAACGACATGCCCATGTATCAAACCCACCAGAAGGTGAAATCAACTCGGAAGCCCGATGTTGTCATTCTTCCTTTGAACAGCGCACGCGCTTCATTTGAAGATGAGAAGGGCGGCAAGAAGGGCAAACAGAAGAGCAAACAGAAAGACGACGAGAAGGGTAACACGAAGCACGACGAGAAGCACGACACGAAGCGCAAGGCTCACATGGTCAAGAATGCAAAGGAAAAGCCGCCAGCGTCACTTCCCTGGAAAGATGTTTTGGCTTGTATTGAGTTCAAGAGAAAGACGCCAGGGAGGACGAAAGAGATCAACCCGCCGCCCTCTTCGTATACAGTGACAGACTATGTCCCTACTAAACCAGAATATCTGCCGGTGGATCATCTCAAGGCAGAAGTCCCTACGCCAGGCCCTTCGCAGACCCCAGCAACACAACCTGCGTCCGACGCCGCGCGTAAGTGATTTGATTTTTGTATCCGAGATCAAACTGAATGAACCGAGCAGCAGTTCTATCCTCCGGCCTTACTGCTGCACAGCCTTCCAAGGGCGGGTCCAGCTCTAAGCGCAAGGCTGCGGACACTCTGCAATCTACTGCGAAAAAACCCAAGGTCAATCCTGACGAGCCAGATGTGACCGTCCAGACGGGTCTGTACGCCGCAGAAATGTTTGCGGCCAATCTTGCCGTCGAATATCTGATTAATTTTATCGTTATCGGTGGGTTCGGTCGTCTGTCGAGATTGGTCCCGTTCTTACCACGGCTTTTTAGACGATGTGATCTGGACCTGGTATTATGATCGCCAGGGCACCGTTCAAAGCTCGGGCATTAACTTCATTCAAGATCTCCCGCGATTCATGGTGCTGTTGTTTGCGTTACAACGCTTCAAGGTTCACGATTGGGGCCGAAACAAGCACTTCCTCCCAATTGAAGTTGAGGGCAAACAATGCCACGAATTCCAAATCAAGGATGAAGATCTCGGAACGGTTGATCTGCTGCTCCATAGCAGCCACGACGAAAGAGTGACGCACTACGGACTACAAGGACGGGCCACCAATGTGGTCCCTGTCACTAGTGAAGCGCTCGAGAAGAAATACGGCGATTTGCAGGATGGGATGGTAGCCAAAATATTCTGGGGAGAGGCGGATCGCACTAGCGAGCCGGAGATCCTGAACAAGGTTGAGGAGATCGCTAAGAGGCACGCAACTGTCCAAGACCATGTTCCTGAACTCCTTTGGCACCACACGTTCACGCATCCCACGTCCGCCATCCGAGAAGCGCTTGATGTTCCGGAACCCACCACGGGCAGTCGTGTTCTCTACGTTCTCGTATTCCGCAAGCTCAAGCCAATCACGGAGCTCCACGCCCATGAGCTTTTCGACGTGTGGTACCAATGTATTTTATGTACGTGTTTTGGACGCATTTATGGGGCTCTTCGTTAACATGGCGTGCAGGTCATCTCACTCTGTGGAAGGAAGGGGTCTATCATCGTGATGTTAGCCCTGGAAACTTGATGTGGTACAAGAAAAACGGCAGACTGATCGGTGTCTTAAATGACTACGATCTATCTTCATTGGCGGATGACCCGGGTCCACGGGGCAATGAACGTACGGGCACGGTACCTTTCATGGCGCTCGATCTTCTCACCGCGAAGGCTCAACGAGGCGAAGTCAAACACTTATATCGCCATGATTTGGAGTCGTTTGTGTGGGTTTTCACCTGGATCTCCTTGCGTTACGACAACGGAAACCTTCTATCAGCTGGATCGCGCATCGATCTATGGGCAACTTTAGACGCTGTTGCATGTGGCAAGGAAAAGCAATCATTTATTAATTATCTCGAAGATTTCAGACCCTCTCACATAAAGACGGTCGTTTGGTGTTTTATTTTAGCTTGTTTCCAGGTGCTTGACATCGAAGCCTCTACGCGACGCCAACAACGGCGAGCATTGGTTATCAAGACAGAAGAATCATACCAGGAGACCAACGATGAGGAATCAGTATCAACTATGGATGATTTGCTAGGCAAATTCACAGGCGACATAGCCTGGGTCAAGCTCAGCAACGCTTGCCGTTCACAGTGATTTTTTTTCAGTTGTTACACTACATACTGCTTTCCATATTTCGCTACCTGTGTTACCCATGGAATAGATAGACTCTGGGCTCCATCCTTTGTGCACGTGTCGTTTTTAGTCTCGTCGTCCCAAAACGGTCATACTATATCTTGAACCTTGGCCGCCTTTACTAAGCTTTACCTGGACCGGCTACCAGTGCCACAGGGAAGATCCATACCTTATCCTTGAATTTTTCTCCATCCCATCCTCAGACATTGACATTTCAGCAAGCTATCTCTTTGGACCAGGAGGTTTCTGTCCGTACTGTGGTATGTTGCCCATGTTGCCAAAAGACCTACTGTGTCCGAGATTCCGAATCGTAGTTCACACTAATACCGTATCGACGTGCTCTCAGGCCAGAAATATTAGACCCGGTTCCTGAGATCATGGCGCCTCACTGCGGAGCAAGAGACCGCAAAATGCCATATTCCTTGCACGTTTCAGCAATCTCATCTGCGGCAGCCCGAAAAGCACTTGGCGTTCCAGAAACAACCAAGGGTAGTAGCACATGCTCTATATCCTCGTTGCGGTATTCGCAGTTTTGACCCATCACGGAGATTCATGGTCAAGACCTTTGCAACGTGTAGCATCAATTCGTTTTACGTATGTGGTTCATTGCGTCCAGTATGTGACTCCATGTTAAATTGCGTTGCAGACCACTATGATATCTGGAACGGAGGGGTCTGACATCGAGATGTCAGCCCTGATAACACGATGTATTACTGAACAAAAGCCGAAAACAACATTTTGTTGGGCATCTTCAGTGACTATGATCGGTTGATTGCGGCGGGCGAGCGCAATGAGCGCACGGGCACAGTGCCATTTGCGGCCCTTAATCTATCACTCCAGAGAGCCAAAGAGGCCAAGTCAATCACATCCATCGTCACAATCTCGAGTCATTCGTCTGCATTTTTACCGTGTTCTCCTTGTGTTACCGTGACTAGGATGACATTCTCTGGTCAACGGAGTCTCGCCTCCTCCATCTATGGTAACTGCAGGTGCTGTGGCATATAGCCGCAAGAAAGCCTCAGTTTTGAATGACTTTTTGACATCAAATGTCGTTCAGGTTGCGTCCATAGATCTAACCCTGGAAGTTTTGGTGGAGTGCTCGTCAGCACTCAGAAGAGATCTCGATCGTCGCATAACTATCAACATCGAACCATTAGAACCAGGGGAGGTGGGCGCACGGGTTATGCATTGCATTCTTAACTTACTATCAATCTATTTCCCTGATTTACCAAAGTCGTACATTGCAAGTACGGCCCCTCTATGGTTCAGTAGTCTGATTAAGAAGTTACAGTCTACACGCGAATTCTTCTTCAGATTCTATCCGATACCACTGACAGGTATATCTTCGTCTGATACAGGTGTCTAAAGCGACTATGATTTGTTGACATTGTCAACCACGACTGCTAAGGGAAACGGGCGGGCCCCAGCGCATAGGCATTGTCAATTTGTATCGTTGTGATGTCGAGTCACTAATGTGGGTACCTCTTCGGAATTTGTGTGCGTTACAAGTGCGGAGTTATCTGACCTTGCCGGCCTCAGCAATCGAGCCCAAGGCTTCGATTCATGAGAAACTCTAGGCGCTGTAGCCCGGGCATGTGGCAAGGGGAAGTCATGGCAGAATGATCCGGCGCGCTACGGACTTTGAAAAGGCGTGTGTTCACTGGTCCATTAGTGAACAGCTCGCCAATAAATACCCTCAGCCATCATGATGAAGGAAGAGCCGCGGGATGGCAATTTTTTTTTTGGGGGGAGAATCATGGAAAATGATTCTCAAATGGCTAAGGAGCACGAGGCCACGGATTCAAACGGCCATGTTCCTCAGCTGGTTTTGCCACAAGTTCACAATTTCCATATCCCCAGTCCAAAACGTCTCACTTTGCACTCCAGCACCAACCACGAGCAGTCACGTACTCTACATCCTCGTGTTCCATATGCTACACCCCATCACGAAGCTTCACGGAAAAGAGCTTTTTGACGTCTGGCGTCAGTGTATACTATGTACGTGTTTGATTGAACTGATGTGGCTCTTCGTTGACATGTTGACATACGCGTACAGGTCACCTCATTTTGTGGAAGGAAGGAGTCTATCATCGAGATATCAGCCTTGAAAACTTGATGTGGTACAGGAAAAACGGCAGACTGATCGGTGTCTTAAACGACTACGATCTATCCTCGTTGGCGAATGCATTGGGTCATCAGGGAAACGAGCGTACGGGCACGGTACCGTTCATGGCGCTCGACCTTCTCACCAAAGAGGGTCAACAAGGCAAAGTGAAACACCTATATCGCCACGATTTGGAATCGTTTATGTGGGTTTTCGCCTGGATTTTCTTGCGTTATAGGCAGGGAGTCCTACTGCAGAGATCGCGCCCTCTCGACGGGTGGGCGACTTTGGACGCTATTGCGTGTGGCGATAAGAAGTCAGCCTTCCTGATGGGTTTTATCAAATATCGACCCCCGGACCTCCAATCGACCATAGATATATCCTTATGGGCTCTCCTTGTGGGCTGTTTCCGGGTGCTCCAGGCAGCTAACTCCAATCGCATTGATGACATGTGCCATAACCTCGAAGTTGAGCTGGGATGGACGGAAGGAACATACAAGCAGATAGATGCCGAGGAAACAGCATCGGATATGGATGATTTACTAGGCAAATTCACAGGTACCAGGGAGTGGGTTAAGCTCAGCAACACTTTACCTCTATAGTAGTCGTTACACTACATATTGTTTTGTGTTTCGCTACCTGTGTCAGTTACTCATGGAATGGACGGATGTTACATAGATCATTCTTTGTAGTTCTGTCGTCCCAAAACCCTCAAACATAGTACGTGCGTTTGTTCTGGCGAATTGATATAGTACTAGCTATATATATAGAGAGAGTATAGATAGATCTCCAATATTGGTACGGCTGAAGCGAAATCGATTTCCAGGCGTGAAATAAGTCAGACCTGATAGGAAAATCCACCACTGAAGTATATATTATCACAATGTAAGTCTGCATTATGCTGCAAAAATGATTATACAACCTGAGTCCGACTCCTAACATTTTCCAGAGACCAAGTTAGCGCCGCGGCACCTTGTCGCGCTGGGGCGTCACGGCATATCGCAACACCTTCTTTCCGCAGCGGTCGCAGCAGTGGCACAGCATCTTCACGATGCCCCATTTTCGACAAATTGAAACGCCGGCATTACCTGAGTACAAAAGGTCCAGCACCCCATGAGAGAATAACAGCATTTCGCCGGTCAAAAAATGACGTCCACGAAATCCAACTCCAAAGGTGTCGCAGTCGTCACTGGATCCGCGCAAGGAATTGGACGCAGCATCGCAATACGCCTTGCAGGAGACGGCTATGACATCGTGATCAATGACTTGGAAAGCAAGAAAGACAACTTGGAGGAAGTCAAGAATGAAATCACTGCCAATTTCCCGGAGCGGAGAGTGCTAACTGTGTTTGGGGATGTCAGCATCGAGGAGGATGTCAAAGGCCTGATTAAGAGTGCAGTCAAAGAGTTTGGCAGTCTGAATGTTGTGAGTTGTTTACAACAGCTGCTGGCAGTCGTTCAATTGCAAACTTTTCATACTATCAAATACATAGTTTGTTGCAAACGCAGGCATTTGCAAACCAAAATCGCTCATAGAAAGTAAGTCACAGTCGACGTACTACCGGGACATACTGAAACCCTGTCGCAGCGTCATCCGATGACTTTGAGTCTGTGCTTGCTGTCAACGTCAAAGGCACCTTCTACAGCTATAAATATGCAGCGCAGCAGATGATAGCTCAAGGTGAGGGTGGGCGAATTGTCGGTGCAAGCTCCCTTGCGGGAAAGAAAGGTAGGTCTACATATCCGGCTATTTCTTCGTGTATGGTGACGTATCTTTTCAGGGCTTGCTTCAGCCAGCGCTTACTGCGCATCCAAGTTTGCTGTCCGAGGGCTGACGCAATGCGCAGGTACAGTGTACTTAGTCTCACGGCACCCGACCTCAGTAACCTTCTTTCTAAGCTATCGAACTTGGTCGCAACGGAATTACAGTGAACGCATATGCGCCAGGAGCGATTCAAACACCAATGCGCAAGTTTCGATATTTGTGCATTAATATCATTATGGTGGTAACTTTTACCTCCTGTAGTCGCTGGGTTGGTTGAATCAGCTGATTATGATGAGGTGACCCTCAACCAATGTGCATGAGATGTGAATTTTGACAATCTTTTTCATACTTTAGTTCAAACGGTCGTCATCAGTAGGCGACCTAGGAACTACCCAGGATGTTTCGAGCCTGGTTTCGTTTCTGGTGACCCCGGAAGCACGTTTCATCACAGGTGTGTATATTGTACATGGGCCATGCTTCATAATCTCGTAACTGATGGGTGTAATGCGTTGCTTCGCAGGTCAAACAGTAAGCATATTCTCATTCATACCTACTACCGGGGGACGCAATCTGATATGATTCACGGACAGATATCGGTCGACGGCGGTGTCTTCTTTGATTGATGGACTATGGTAGAATACCGTAACATTATTTTGCCGTCTGAACAACACAGATCTTCTTACCTGTACCCCTGCTCTATCCATGATCTCCCCGATAAAGACACCTCCATCCAAACCTCGAGTGCTGCCCATTACAATCAAGGCAGCCTAAATTCTGCAAGTGATGCATGCCTTCATTATCCGCGATGAAGAGGAGAAAGCACATTCTCAACGTGGAAGAAGCTCCGTGCGAAGGTACCTTCGTAATTGGTAATTGTGTCGTCAGACACACATACACGACAGACCCTGCCCGTTTTGGCACTAATGCAAATGGCTACTACATCGTCTGTGCATAAGGATCTGACTAGGAAATGCGAATCGGGACGGAGTGCTTTTTCACTGCACAAGCCTCTAGCTCGTCGGATGACGACAATGAATTTGATAGTGAGTGCGGAGACTACTGCAATGACCATCTCATACTCTCGGTGGACTTGTAGGTTGAAAGTTTGGTTTGGGATATCAATTGGGACACCGCAGTCCATACTCGTGCTGGACGCCAGGCTGCTGAATTTTGAAGAGATGCGTCCATTTTGTTTCGGCTTCAAGGAACACTGCGCTTTTGTCAGCCACACGCGGCTTTCTCAAGGACATGTAGGAAATGGCTAGTCTGTATGAAGGTTGCGCGGACTCCATGCCGCAGACCGGCCCAAACCCGCACTTTCTGGCATTCCTGGACTAGACATTCAAGTTCCCTCAGCACCACTTGGCTAAGGTTGCTAACACATCCCTTACCATTGTTTTCTAAAAACGATCATATGTTGAAGACTCGGCGCGCGTTTATTTCTTATGGCACACAGCGCAAGGGCTACTTCAAGGGTCCGGAGCTGGACGGTCCGACATCACCCAAAATACACAGCAACGTCCTTGACCAGTAATGACATGCAGCACAGGGATCTGAACGGGTAACAATTGTGTACCTCTAGGGGAACAAAAGAATTGCGACTGAGTCATGAATTTGACGGTCTTCTTTCTGTAAAAACATGGTGGTGCGTGGGAGTCTGTTCTACTATGAGAACATGAATCTTTAAATCAAAATTCTTAGAAGGACTTCTGTTGATCATTACCGAGAACGACATGTACTATGCGCACGTAGTAGATAGTAGAGTTCCTTTCAGCATGCAAAAACATGAGCTAGTATACATGACGCACTGCAATTGATCTTGTTTATTGGCAGAGGAATAGAGTATTCTTATGAAAATGTAACTCTACTTGAGTGAAATCAAGTCGAGGTCACGTGCGCGTGTTGATGGGAACGCGTCGTCGGACGGTCGGAGTCACGAACGTCGAATTAAACTGTAGGTCCACAGCAGCCATATCAATTCTCATCAGCTTAATGATCGATGGTTCACCGCATTTGCGCCATAAGTATTTGTCGACCGGACATAAGGCAAGCCGAAAGCAGTTGTCTTTCCTGTCCTTTTAGTTTTCTCCACCTCAGTAGTTCTGCTGACAACACTCCGAGTCGGTCAGCACAATCATTGAACATTTAACACTATGTCCCCTGCTAGCGAGACAGGCACACCGTCTACTCCGCAACGCGCCAATGCATCAGGTCAATGTGATAGCAAAATAGAATCTACCCCAAACAGCCATGGGACTTCCGTCGTCAGCGAGAACATCAGCTTGGTGGATGTTCAGTACCTACCTTTCTTGTTCTTATTGAGTGGCACCTAATATTCCATCAAGGGTTAAGGAGGTCCAGCCATGGATTCAGCGGGACATCAAGCAGGCCAAGCAATGCAAGGCAGATGCCATGCTGCAAGTTCTCCTACAGCGCGCGTCTTGCGCGCCGGAGATGAAACAGCCCGAGCTCCTGCAAACTTTGTGCCTGAAGGGAGTTCTTCCGGTTTGCAATGGACAGGTCTCGGATGGGATGGTAGCCAAGATCTTTTGGGGAGAGGCTGGTCGCACTAGCGAGCCAAAAATCCTGGACAAGGTTGAAGAGATCGCTAAGGTGCACCAGACTGTCGAAGGGCATATTCCTGAGCTGCTCTGGCATCATGCGTTCACGAATCCCACGTCCGCTATCCGAGAAGCCCTCGGCGTTCCGGAACCCAGCATGGGCAGTCGCGTGCTTTACATTCTTGTGTTCCGCAAGCTCCACCCCATCACGAAGCTTCACGGCAAAGAGATTTTCGACGCGTGGTACCAATGTATTCTATGTACGTGTTTTGGACGCATCTATGGGGCTCTTCGTTAACATGGCGTGCAGGCCATCTCACTCTATGGAAGGAAGGGGTCTATCATTGAGATATCAGCCCTGGAAACTTGATGTGGTACAGGAAAAATGGCAAACTGATTGGTGTCTTAAACGACTATGATCTATCTTCGTTGGCGGATGACCTGGGTCCTCGGGGCAACGAGCGTACGGGCACGGTACCGTCCATGGCGCTCGATCTTCTCACCGAAAAGGCTCAACGAGGCGAAGTTAAACACATATATCGCCATGATCTCGAGTCATTTATATGGGTTTTTACCTGGATTTTCTTGCGTTACAGGCAGGGAGTCCTCCTACCACGGAGATTGCGCCTCTTCGATGAGTGGGCGACTTTAGGCGCTATTTCATGTGGCAAGAAGAAGTTAGCCTTTCTGGCAAATGCTGAGTATCAACCCGTCTTCGAAACTTCTGAATCGGACGTAGATTGGTTTATATGGGATCTCCTTGTGGAATGTTTTGAGGCGCTCGATGCAGCCGCCTACAATCGCCGTAGTCACGTTCGCCGTATTCACCGTGTTCAGCAGCGATCGATGGAAGGAGCAGGCGAGCAGACAAACGCCAAGGAAACAATATCAGATATGGATGATTTGCTAGGCAAATTCACAGGTACCATGGCCTGGGCCAGGCTTAGCAACACTTCACCTATATAGTGGTTGTTACACTAAATACTGTTTTCTGTATTTCCTGCGTCAGATACTCATAGAATGGACGGATGTTACATAGATCCTCCTTTGTGTCATTTTCTGAAAGCGTGTCACTTCTATTATGTAATATCGCCAGCTATTACTGACTTGTCAACGTCGTTGGACAATCGTTGGAATTTATCAATTTAAATGCCTGTGCTTTGTTTTTAAGCAACCACTGTCACTCTCGCTCGTGCCATGAAACGCGCAACTCACACTCCCTATATATATATATATATATATATTTGGTTTCTTCATGTCACTCTACGTATCCTTAGGTCCTGGAACGTTTTTTTACGGATGGAGGAAATTCATCCTTCAAGCAATGTCATAGCAGATCTCTATCCGATGCTCCCTCTTCAACTATTCGCTCCCTGAGCTCGTCGACGAGTTTGTTCTTCTACTCAGCAGTGTACCCATCCCATTCCGTCATTACTTATGAAAAACTGAATCATCACACGTCCATTAACTTCGCATCCAAGCGTGTACCGTCACCGCCTCTTCGTCATCGCTTTCGTTCCTACTGTCACCGTTCCTGTCCAAATCACTTGATTGTTCTTTGGTTGAACAACAGCTCCCTCCTTTTTTGTACATACAACTAACCTGTGTTAGATCAATGATCTGAATGGCGTCATTGATGGGCCGAGGCCGAACCCGCATTCAACCATATCCAAAGACTCGACTTCGGAAATGGCACTGGCACATCACCGAAATCACGAACAGATCTCCTCTTTGTGGCGTTCATACATTCCCCGTCAACCAACAACTGTTACCTTGATACCATCGATCCCTGGATGCACATTCCCTTTCTACTCGAATTCGTACTGAAAGCATGTAACATTCCAATCGATCACACTTCGGAAATGTAAGCACTGGATACTGGTATATCACGCATGGATGCAATCGTTATACATCCACCACATTCCCCCGCTTGTTTACTCCCATTTTCTAATAGTATGACCCTAGTCTCGAACGATCCCAGTTGGTGGCCAGTCATCAATGCGGATATGACTTCCAGCTATTTTGTAGGTTCGTGGAGAGTCAGCCGCATGCTAACGTTGATCATTAACTTTGGCTGCGGTTTCACAGTTGCCGCCTGTGTTGCTATAATTTACGATTGGGGTGAGTAATATCAAGTATTTATGAAAAGACCACTCACATCATGGGATTTCTAGGATTTACGTTCGGACAAGAGGTAGGTCGGCACCATTGCAGGAGCAGCCATCTAGTTGAGAACAGTTTGTTAGGTAGAACTGATCTGGGTGAGCGGACTCTTACATCAAAAGAACAATGTAAAAGCATCACAACTAATTTGCGGTAGAAACAACGCTGGTCCATAGTGACCCTTTTGTATCTCGTTGTATGTAGCCTGTGTTTTTGAGCGAGGTTAGCAAGTTGTGCTGACGTGAATATATACTAGGTACGATATGTTGCAATAGGATTTGTTGTGTACGTTTCGACGTCTAAGCCATTGGCGTTGTGCTCGTTACTTATCTCTCACAATCAGGATTAACACGTTGAGTATGTCTCCTCGCATGGGTTCTATTTATTTCTCGTCACGGGCGGCATACAGTGAGCACTCCAACAATTTCGACGACAGATCTAGTGAGTATTTCACAGTGATGCCTTTCATTCCTGTTCAAACAACTCAACTACCATGTAGGGGTGAATGAGATTCTCGGAACAACTCGTTGGTTCAATATAACGACCTTCACAGTTGTGAGTCTCCTTCTAGCGTGTGATCCTCATGACTAATTTTTCTGAATTCGTCAGGCCGTATCATCTACCAGGCAATGGATTGGACGGGCGAGGTTTTAGAATTAATGCTGGGCGGTGAGCAATGCACTCCGTGATATTGACTTGACTGAAACGCCATGCAAGTCATCGTGATCGCTCGGCTGCATGCCATGTATCAGCGATCTAGAAAGGTGCTGGTATTTCTCGTTGTCACCTTTCTAGCCACCAGAATCGCCAACGCAGTGATGCTCGTAATGCAGATGATACATATTTCAGCGGGTAAGCTTTAATCATGTATGAAATATCCAGGTCATCAGGCTCACTGACAGGTATCAGAGGAATTTGTTTTCTCGGGCACCTATCAGTGCATGATTAGCTTTGCGGGAGATTACATATTCCTGAGTCCCATGACTTGGATACTTGGCACTTTATGGGAGGTCCTTGCACTGTGTCTTGCGGTCTGGATTGCTGTAAAGCACTTCCGTGAACTGCGACAACGCTCAACAAGAGGTATTACTGAAGACTGTTTTACGGTGTTGATGCAAACTCACGTTAGTTACTTTGCGAGGTGAGCTCATAATCTGAATGCGGCCGTATTTCTCCGCTCACATTCTGCATGTGCTAGCTTTTTGCTATTGCCTGCTTCCGTATCGGCTCATTGTCTCCAACGCTCTCAGCGGTATGCCAATCTGTCACCGACCTCTACACGTACCCATGATTCATCAATTCTATAGAACCCATTATCCCTGGCCGTTCAGATTTATTATGGTTTTGCTCTCGTCTTTCAGATGGCACAGTTATCCGTGCTGGGACCACGCCTCATCCTTGGCGTTCGGGAATATCATGCAAAACTCGTGGCCGACTCCGATGCAGCAACCGCGATGACTTCAATTGCTTTCCAGGAACACGTCCATGTGGAAACTAGCAGCAGCGTTTAGCGCAGGACATTCTTGATATGATTGTTTTACGATGGGCGGGTAGTCTGCAGAGAATGGGAGGATTTGTTTTTATTTATTCCAGGTTTTGTTGCGGTACTTATGTTAGTTGTTTGGTGTTGCGAAATATATATATGCCATACAGGAGCACTCGAGGAACTATGAATGGAGATCTCTCCCCGACGCTGAGGTTTATGAACGCGACCTTGGTAGTGCTATCACAATGGTAGCAGCTGGTGGAATTCTGTTCGCTCTTAATGCCATCGCTGAAAAATAGCCGCTTCCCGGAGCTCGTAAGATAAGAACTCACTGGCCAGGGCAGGACGATAGATCTCAAACACTGGCTTCCCTGGACTAAACATTAAAGATTTCCTGAGCGCCACTTGGATAAGATCAACCCATTCCTCAACATCGTTTACCTAAAAACGATCATATGTTGAAGGCTCAGCACGCGTTGATTTCTCTCACTTCATGGCACACAGCGCAAGGGCTACCTCAAGGGTGCGGGACTGGAAGGCGCGGAAGCGCTAGATGGATCGCTCTTTCTCAAGGCCACGAGATCAACTAGGAATATATGGGCGAGACCATGGGTTTCCTGCGAGGGATAACATATACATATTGATTGTCCGACATCACCCCAGATACACAGCAACATCCATGAACAGTAATGCCATGCATCTACGTAGCACAGGGATCTAAACGGGGGTAACGATATTTTGTGCCTATAGGAGAACAAAAGAATACTAGAGAACTGCGACTGAGTCATGAATTTGACAGTCTTCTTTCTGTATGGAACGTGGTGCGAGCATCGGACTATCCCAAAATCAAAATTCTTAGAAGAACTTCTGTTGATTATTACCGAGAACAAGATGGATGTGCACGTAGATAGCGGCCCGGGAGTACCTTTCAGTATGCAAAATCATGACGGATCCCTGGCGCGCAGCAGCCGATCTTATTTCTGGTGAATTGACAGAGTACTAGAGTATTACATTATGCAGATCTCTAATATCAATGTACGTACGACCGGACTTGACTGAGATCGACTTCAAGGACTTGGAGATTCGGAAAATAAGTCAGGGTCACGTGCGTGAGTTGATGGGAACGCGTCGTCGGAGTCACGAATTAAACTGTAGGTCCACAACCCGCCACATCAATCCACATCAAATCAATGATCGATGGTTCACCCCATTTGCGCCACATTCGTCGACCGCATATAAGGCAAACAGAAAGCAGACGTTTTCCTTGTTCTCTTACTTTTCTCTCCCTCAACTAGCTGTGCTCACAACACTCAGTCAGCGCAGTCATTGAACACCTAGCGTCATGTCCCCTACTGGCGAGACAGGCACATCGGCTACTCCGCCACGCGCCAATGCATCAAATCAAGGTGGTAGTAAACTAGAGTCCACCCCAAACAGCCGTGGGGCTTCCGTCGTCAGCGAGAACATCGGCTTGGTCGGTGTCCAGTACGTACCTTTCTTGTTCTTATGGAGTAGCACCTGACGTTCCATGAAGGGTTAAGGAGGTCTGGCCATGGATTCAGCGAGACATAGAGCAGGCCAAGCAGTGCAAGGCAGATGCCATGCTGCAAGCCCTCCTACAGCGCGCGTCTTGCGCGCCGGAGACGAAACAGCCCGAGCTCCTGCAAAAGTGCCTGAAGGGAGTTCTTCCGGTTTGCAATGGACGGGTCTCCGCTGGAGGCATATCCTCTTCGGGCATCGAGGCAGCCTTGAAAAAATAGTAAGCGCTCTTTCGATTATTACACGTTTCTACGCTCACAACGATTGCAAGCGTATGTCCAGGAGTAGAAAACGACTTCTACGGCCCTTTTATTGACGCGACGAACATTGCGCTCGCTTGTCTTGAAGAGGTCAAGATTGACGGGATGCGCGCTCCTGTCTCCACTGTGGACATGATCTTCCAGCAGAACGACATGCCCATGTACCAAACCCACCAGACGGTGAGATCAACTCGGAAGCCCGACGTCGTCATTCTTCCTTTGAACAGCGCATGCGCTTCATTTGAGGATGAGAAGTGCGACAAGAAGGGCGACAAGAAGGGCAAACAGAAGAGCAAACAGAAAGACGACGAGAGGGGTAACACGAAGCACGACGAGAAGCACGACACGAAGCGCAAGGCTCACATGGTCAAGAATGCCAAGGAAAAGCCACCAGCGTCACTCCTCTGGAAAGATGTTCTGGCTTGCATCGAGTTCAAGAGAAAGACGTCAGGGAGGACGAAAGAGATCAAGTCGCCGCCCTCTTCATATATAGTGACAGACTATGTCCCTACTAAACCAGAATTCCTGCCGGTGGATCATCTCAAGGCTGAAGTGCCTACGCCAGGCCCTTCCCAGACCCCAGCAACACAATCTGCGTCCGACGCCGCGCGTAAGTGATTTGATTTTTGTATCCGAGATCAAACTGAATGAACCGAGCAGCAGTTCAATCTTCCGGCCTTACCGCTGCACAGACTTCCAAGGGCGGGTCCAGCTCCAAGCGCAAGGCCGCGGACACTTTGGAATCTACCCCGAAAAAATCCAAAGTCAATCCTGACGAGCCAGATGTGACCGTCCAGACGGGTCTGTACGCCGCGGAAATGTTTGCGGCCAATCTTGCCGTCGAATATCTGATTAATTTCATCGTTGTCGGTGGGTTCGTTCGTCTGTCCAATCTGATCGCGCTCTTACCACCGCTTTTTAGACGATGTGATCTGGACCTGGTATTATGATCGCCAGGGCACCGTTCAAAGCTCTGGCATTAACTTTATCCAAGATCTCCCACGATTCATGGTGCTGTTATACGCGTTACAACGCTTCAAGGTTCACGATTGGGGCCGAAACAAGGACTTCCTCCCAGTTGAAGTTGAGGGGAAGCAATGCCACGAATTCAAAATCAAGGACGGAGATATTGGAACGGTGGATCTGTTGCTTCACACCAGCCACGACGAAAGAGTGACGCACTACGGACTACAAGGGCGGGCCACCAATGTGGTTCCTGTCACTAGCGAAGCGCTCACTAAGAAGTATGGTACCTTCGAGGATGGAATGGTGGCCAAGATATTTTGGGGAGAGGCGAGTCGTACCAGCGAGCCGGAGATCCTGAAAAAGGTTGAGGAGGTCGCTAAGAGGCACCCGACTGTCGAAGGGCATATTCCGCAGCTGCTCTGGCACCACAAATTCACGAATCCCACGTCCGCCATTCGAGAAGCCCTCGGCGTTCCTGAACCCACCACGGGAGGTCGCGTGCTCTACATTCTTGTGTTCCGCAAGCTCCACCCCATCACGAAGCTTCACGGCAAAGAGCTTTTCGACGCGTGGTACCAATGTATTTTATGTACGTGTTTTGGACGCATTTATGGGGCTCTTCGTTAACATGGCGTGCAGGTCATCTCACCCTATGGAAGGAAGGGGTCTATCATCGAGATATCAGCCCTGGAAACTTGATGTGGTACAGGAAAGGCGACAAACTGATCGGTGTCTTAAACGACTACGATCTATCTTCGTTGGCGAATGCGGTGGGTCCTCGGGGAAACGAGCGTACGGGCACGGTACCGTTCATGGCCCTCGATCTTCTCACCGAAAAGGCTCAACGAGGCGAAGTTAAACACCTATATCGCCATGATCTCGAGTCATTTATATGGGTTTTTACCTGGATTTTCTCGCGTTACAGGCAGGGAGTCCTTCTATCACGGAAATTGCGCCCCTTCGACGAGTGGGCGACTTTGGACGCTATTGCATGTGGCGAGAAGAAGTTAGCCTTTCTGGCAAATGCTGATTATGAACCCCCGGTCCTCCAAACTTCTGAATCGGACATAGATTGGTCTATATGGGATCTCCTTGTGGAATGTTTTGAGGCGCTCGATGCAGCAGCCTACAGTCGCCGTAGTCACGTTCGCCGTATTCGCCGTGTTCAGCAGCGATCGATGGAAGGAGCAGGCGAGCAGACAAACGCCAAGGAAACAATATCAGATATGGATGATTTGCTAGGCAAATTCACAGGTACCATGGCCTGGGCCAAGCTCAGCAAGACTTCACCTCTATAGTGTTTGTTACACTACGTATTGTTTTCTGTATTTCCTGCGTCAGATACTCATGGAATGGACGGATGTTACATAGATCCTCCTTTAGTCGTGTCACTTCTATTATGTAATATCGCCAGCTATTACTGTGAATTGTCGAATTTAAATGCACACTTGCTTTGTTCCCTAGCTTTTAAGCGACCACTGTCGCTCTCGCTCGTGCCACGAATCGCGCAGTTCACATTCCATTTTTTTTGGTTTCTTCGTGTCGCTTCTACGTATCCTTGGGTCCTGGGACGTTTTTTTATGGATGGAGGAAATTCTTCCTTCAAGCAATGGTAAATTTCTATCCGATTCTCCCTCTTCAACTATTTGTTCCCTGAGCTCGTCGACGGGTTTATTCTTCTACTCACCAGTGCATCCATCCCATTCCGTCATTACTTATGAATCACCAAACTGAATCATCACACATCCACCAACTTCGCATTCAAGCGTGTACAGTCACCGCCTCTTCGTCATCGCTTTCGTTCCTACTGTCACCATTTCTGTCTAATTGAACAACAACTCCTTCCTTTTTTATACATACAACTAACCTGTGTTAGATCACTGATCTGAATGGCGTCATTGTACCCATGATCCATCAATTCTGTAGAACGAATTGTCCCTGGCCGTTCAAATCTATTATGGTTTCACTCTCGTCTTTGAGATGGCACAGTTGTCTGTGCTGGGACCACGCCTCGTCCTTGGCCGACTCCGATGCAGCAACCACTATGACTTCAATTGCTTTCCAGGAACACGTCCATGTGAAAACTAGCAGCAGCGTTTAGCGCAGGACATTCTCGATATGATCGTTTTACGATGGGCGGGTAGTCTGCAGAGAGTGGGAGGATTTGTTTTTATCTATTCCAGGTTTTGTTGCGGTACTAATGTAAGTTGTTTGGTGTTGCGAAATGGATGTATGTCACACAGGAACACTTGACGAACGATCTCTCCCAAACGCTGAGGTTCATGCACGCGATATTGATAGTGCTGTCATAATTGCGGCAGCTGGTGGAAGTTTGTTCGCTCCTGATGTCATCGCTGAAAGATGGCTGCTTCGCGAAGCTCATGAGGAGTACTCGACCACTCTAGTGGCACCTGTACACCCATTCAGCACCCCCACTCTTCCTAGGGTTACCCAGTGAGTACCTTTAACAGGACTTTGGCTCGTTGACCAGGCTACTTCATTGAGCCCAAGCGGATCTAGTGCTCTAGTGCCATCAACCACGTTCAAATAGACTGAATTGCAATACACTAGTAAGCACAGACAGTCTGACCCAGAGCTAAGTTTCAAGTGTCGTTAGAACGAAATGGATGGTTCGGGGTGAGTAACAAACAAACCAGTGAGAAGAATGATTATAGAAAATTTGCTCGAAATTTTGAAGTCGAAGGAGTCGCATATACTCACTCATTCGCGAGTCGCTGGTATGAGCATGTACTTATATACGACTCAGCACATGAATAGATCCTGCTTGCGTTCAAAGAAATGTGCGTATCAGCAGGAATGCATTTCTTGTTGTGGTGCGTAACCACTGCCATCTACCTGAGCCACCATCATGCATCCCCGATTCCTCGGGCCGCCATCTATGGCAACGGTCATGCCAATCATCTCGTCATGCTTTTCAGCTTTCCGTCACGGTTCTGGTCACCTGGAGGGAGGTCATAGCGGCCGCAGACTGGGAGCTGCAGACAAATGACATGGTGTTAGGTAAAGATCCTAATGACGGGTAGGCGGGATATAGTGACATCGTGGGGCGGCCTTGACAGACTTCCTGACAATTTCTGAATCCGAGAAACTCGCTGGTCAGGGCAGAACGATAGATGTCACACACTGGCTTCCCTGGACTAAACATTCAAGATTTCCTCAGCGCCACTTGGATAAGATCGTCAACCCACTCCTCAACATTATTTACCTAAAAACGATCATATGTTGAAGGCTCAGCGCGCGTTTATTTCTCTGACTTTATGGCACACAGCGCAAGGGCTACCTCAAGGGTGCGGGACTGGAAGGCGCGGAAGCGCTAGATAGATCGCTCTTTCTCAAGGCTACGAGATCAACCAGGAATATATGGCCGAGACCATGGGACAAGAAGGGTTTCCTGCGAGGGATCAAACATATTGATTGTCCGACATCACCCGGCAAGATACGCAGCAACGTCCATTAACAGTAATGTCATGCATGTAGCACAGGGATCTAAACGGGGGTAACGATATTTTGTGCCTATAGGAGAACAAAAGAATACTACAGAACTGCGACTGAGTCATGAATTTGACAGTCTTCTTTCTGTGTGGAATATGGTGCGAGCATCGGACTATCCAAAAATCAAAATTCTTAGAAGAACATCTGTTGATTTTTACCGAGAACAAGATGGATGGGCACGTAGATAGCGGACTACCTTTCAGTATGCGAAAAAATGACCTGCCTGGCGCGCGGCAGCCGATCTTATTTCTGGTGAATTGACAGAGTACTAGAGTATTACATTATGCAGATCTCTAATATCAATGTACGTACGACCGGACTTGACTGAGATCGACTTCAAGGACTTGAAAATTCTAAAAATAAGTCAGAGTCACGTGCGTGAGTTGATGGGAACGCGTCGTCGGAGCCACGAATTAAACTGTAGGTCCACAACCCGCCACATCAATCCACATCAAATCAATGATCGATGGTTCACCCCATTTTCGCCACATTCGTCGACCGCATATAAGGCAAACAGAAAGCAGACGTTTTCCTTGTCCTCTTACTTTTCTCTCCTTCAACTAGCTCTGCTCACAACACTCAGTCAGCGCAATTATTGAACACCTAGCGTCATGTCCCCTACTGGCGAGACAGGCACATCGGCTACTCCGCCACGCGCCAATGCATCAAATCAAGGTGGTAGTAAACTAGAGTCCACCCCAAACAGCCGTGGGGCTTCCGTCGTCAGCGAGAACATCAGCTTGGTCGGTGTCCAGTACGTACCTTCCTTGTTCTTATGGAGTAGCACCTGACGTTCCATGAAGGGTTAAGGAGGTCTGGCCATGGATTCAGAGAGACATCGAGCAGGCCAAGCAGTGCAAGACAGATGTCATGTTGCAAGCCCTCCTACAGCGCGCGTCTTGCGCGCCGGAGACGAAACAGCCTGAGCTCCTGCAAAAGTGCCTGAAGGGAGTTCTTCCGGTTTGCAATGGACGGGTCTCCGCTGGAGGCATATCCTCTTCGGGCATCGAGGCAGCCTTGAAAAAATAGTAAGCGCTCTTTCGATTATTATACGTTTCTACGCTTACAACGATTGCAAGCGTATGTCCAGGAGTAGAAAACGACTTCTACGGCCCTTTTATTGATGCGACGAACATTGGGCTCGCTTGTCTTGAAGAGATCAAGATTGACGGGATGCGCGCTCCTGTCTCCGCCGTGGACATGATCTTCCAGCAGAACGACATGCCCATGTATCAAACCCACCAGACGGCGAGATCAATCCGGAAGCCCGACATTGTCATCCTTCCTTTGAAGAGCGCATGCGCATCCTTCCAGGATGATAACGGCAGCAAGACGGGCAAACAGAAAGATAAACGGAAGGCCGCCCAGGAGGATGACCAGAAGGACGATACAAAGGACGGTCAGAAGCGTAAGGATCACATGGTCAAGAACGCAAAGGCAAAGGCAAAAAACCTTCGCTGGAAAGATGTTTTGGCTTGCATCGAGTTCAAGAGAAAGACGAAAGAGATTAAGTCGCCGCCCTCTTCGTATACAGTGACAGACCATGTCCCTACTAAACCAGAACATCTGCCGGTGGGTCATCTCAAGGCTGAAGTGCCTACGCCAGGCCCTTCGCAGACCATAGCAACACAACCTGCGTCCGATACCGCGCGTAAGTGATTTGATTTTTGTATCCAAGATCCAACTGAATGAACCGAGCAGCAGTTCAATCTTCCGGCCTCACTGCTGCACAGACTTCCAAGGGCGGGTCCAGCTCCAAGCGCAAGGCCGCGGACACTTTGGAATCTACCGCGAAAAAATCCAAGGTCAATCTTGACGAGCCAGATGTGACCGTCCAGACGGGTCTGTACGCCGCAGAAATGTTTGCGGCCAATGTTGCCGTCGAACATCTGATTAATTTCATCGTTGTCGGTGGGTTCGTTCGTCTGTCGAGACTGGTCGCGCTCTTACCACCGCTTTTTAGACGATGTGATCTGGACCTGGTATTATGATCGCCAGGGCACCGTCCAAAGCTCGGGAATTAACTTCATTCAAGATCTCCCGCGATTCATGGTGCTGTTGTATGCGTTACAACGCTTCAAGGTCCACGATTGGGGCCGAAACAAGCACTTCCTCCCGGTTGAAGTTGAGGGGAAGCAATGTCACGAATTCAAAATCAAGGACGAAGAACTTGGAACGGTGGATCTGTTGCTTCACACCAGCCACCCCGAAAGAGTGACGCACTACGGACTACAAGGGCGGGCGACCAACGTGGTTCCTGTCACTAGCGAAGCGCTCACTAAGAAATATGGTAACTTCGAGGATGGAATGGTGGCCAAGATATTTTGGGGAGAGGCGAGTCGCACCAGCGAGCCGGAGATCTTGAAAAAGGTTGAGGAGATCGCTAAGAGGCACCCGACTGTCGAAGGGCATATTCCGCAGCTGCTCTGGCACCACAAATTCACGAATCCCACGTCCGCCATTCGAGAAGCGCTCGGTGTTCCTGAACCCACCACGGGAGGTCGCGTGCTCTACATTCTTGTGTTCCGCAAGCTCCACCCCATCACGAAGCTCCACGGCAAGGATCTTTTTGACGTCTGGCGTCAGTGTATCTTGTGTACGTGTGTGATTCAGCTTATGTGACTCTTCGCTGACATAGCCCACAGGCCACCTCATTTTGTGGAAGGAAGGGGTCTATCATCGAGATATCAGCCCTGGAAACTTGATGTGGTACAGGAAAGACGGTAGACTGATCGGTGTCTTAAACGACTACGATTTATCCTCGTTGGCGAATGCGGTGGGTCCTCAGGGAAACGAGCGTACGGGCACCGTACCGTTCATGGCCCTCGATCTTCTCACCGAAGAGGGTCAACAAGGCAAAGTGAAACACCTATATCGCCACGATTTGGAATCGTTTATGTGGGTTTTTGCCTGGATCTTCTTGCGTTATAGGCAGGGAGTCCTACTGCAGAGATTGCGCCCTCTCGACGAGTGGGCGACTCTAGGCGCTATTGCATGTCGCAAAGAGAAGTCAGACTTTCTGATGGGTTTTGTCAAATACCGACCCCCGGACCTCCAATCGGCCATGGATATATCTTTATGGGCTCTCCTTGTGGGCTGTTTTCGGGTGCTCCAGGCAGCTAACTCCAATCTGGTTGATGACGTGTACTATAACCTCGGTGTTGAGCAGGGATTGACGGAGGGAACATACGAGCAGATAGATGCCGAGGAAACAGTATCGGATATGGATGATTTACTAGGCAAATTCACAAGTATCAGGGAGTGGGTTAAGCTCAGCAAACCTTCATAGTGATCGTTACACTACACGTTGTTTTCTGTGTTTCGCTTACTGTGTCAGTTACTCATGGAATGGACGGATGTTACGTAGATAATTCTTTGTAGTTCTGTCGTCCCCAAACCGTCAAACATAGTACGTGTGTTTGTTCTGACGAATTGATATAGTATCAGAGTATAGACAGATCTCTACTATTGGTACGGCTGAGGTGAAATCGATTTCCAGGCGTCAAATAAGTTACGGTCATGTGCCCACGCCGCGTCCCCAGAGTCGAAATTCTGGATTGTAGGTCCACATGGTTGGGCGTCACGGCATATCGCAGCACCCTCTTTCTGCAGCGGCACAGCATCTTCACCATGCCTCATTTTCGACAAATTGAGACGGCACTACCTGATTACAAAAGGTCCAGTACAAGTCGAGGTCACGTGCGCGTGTTGATGGGTCGAATTAATTAAACTGTAGGTCCACAACTGCCACATCAATCCACATCAAATCAATGATCAATTGACAATGGTCCACCACATTTGCGCCACATTCGTCAACCGGAGGCAGGAAGCAGTCGGCTTTCTTGTCTTCTTAATTTTCTCTCCCTTCACTAGTAGCTCTGCTCACTACACTCAGTCAGCGCAATCATTGAACACCTAGCGTCATGTCCCCTGCTGGCGAGACAGGCACATCGGCTACTCCGCCACGCGCCAATGCATCAAATCAAGGTGGTAGTGAACTAGAGTCCACCCCAAACAGCCGTGGGGCTTCCGTCGTCAGCGAGAACATCAGCTTGGTCGGTGTCCAGTACGTACCTTTCTTGTTCTATGGAGTAGCACCTGACGTTCCATGAAGGGTTAACGAGGTTCGGCCATGGATTCGGCGGGACATCGAGCAGGCCAAGCAGTGCAAGGCAGATGCCATGCTGCAAGCCCTCCTACAGCACGCGTCTTGCGCCCCAGAGACGAAACAGCCCGAGCTCCTGCAAAAGTGCCAGAAGGGAGTTCTGCCGGTTTGCAATGGACAGGTCTCGAATGGGATGGTAGCCATTTTTGGGGGAGAGGCTGGTCGCACTAGCGAGCCAAAAATCCTGGACAAGGTTGAGGAGATCGCTAAGGTGCACCCGACTGTCGAAGGGCATATCACTGAGCTGCTCTGGCATCATGCGCTCACGAATCCCACATCCGCCATTCGAGAAGCCCTCGGCGTTCCGGAACCCAGCATGGGCAGTCGCATGCTCTACATTCTTGTATTCCGCAAGCTCTACCCAATCACGAAGCTTCACGGCAAGGATCTTTTCGACGTCTGGCATCAGTGTATCTTATGTACGTGTTTGATTCAGCTTATGTGGCTTTTCGTTGACATAGCCTACAGGCCACCTCACTTTGTGGAAGCAAGGTGTTTATCATCGAGATGTCAGCCCTGGAAACTTGATGTGGTACAGGAAAAGCGGTAGACTGATCGGTGTCTTAAACGACTACGATCTATCCTCGTTGGCGAATGCGGTGGGTCCTCAGGGAAACGAGCGTACGGGCACGGTACCGTTCATGGCCCTCGACCTTCTCACCAAAAATGGTCAACAAGGCAAAGTGAAACACCTATATCGCCACGATCTAGAATCGTTTATGTGGGTTTTCGCCTGGATTTTTTTGCGTTACAGGCAGGGAGTCCTTCTACTACCGAAGTTGCGCCCTCTCGACGAGTGGGCGATTTTAGGCGCTATTGCGTGTCGCAAGGAGAAGTTAGACTTCCTGACGGATTTTATCGGTTATCTACCCCCGGACCTCGAAACTTCTGGATCGGACATAGATTTGTCTTTATGGACTCTCATTGAGGAATGTTTTCGGGTGCTCCTGGCACTTACCTCCAATCGCATCAACCGTATTCTCCTTGTTCAGCGGAGATCGAGGCAAGGAGCATACGGGCAGATAACTGCCGAGGAAACAGTATCGGATATGGATGATTTACTAGGTAAATTCACAGGTACCGAGGCGTGGGTTGAGCTCGGCAACACCTTATCTTTATAGTGGTCGTTGTACTATATATTGTTTTCCGTGTTTCGCTACCTGTGTCAGTTACTCGTGGAATGGACGGATGTTACATATATCATTCTTTGTAGTTCTGTCGTCCCCAACTCGTCAAATATAGTACGTGCGTTTTTTCAAGGAATGGAAGATTTCTATCCTATTCTCACTCTCTGGCTATTCGCTCATGACTCCTCAAGCTCGTCGAGGAGCTTGATCTTCTATTTACCAGTGCATCCATACCATTCCGTCGTTACTTATGAACCAACTAGATCATCACACATTCATTCAAGCGGTAACCATCATTGCCTCTTTGTCAACGCTTTCGTTACTTTTCTGTCTAAATCATCGTTCTTTCTTTGTACCCCTTCCTCTTTTGTACAACCCTTTGTACAGCCTCCCCACTTTCTTTGTACGATTACACGTCGACAGTGTTTTATGATAGTACGACACATGTATGTACTTTTGGTCGCATTCGTACTAATCAGCGTGTACATAAATTGGAAGAAAGGTTGTGAATTTTTGCTCGTGTGGTAGTTACAAAGAATGTCTGCCACAAGGTCAACTTGCCCAAGGCGCCGTTCAAACCTGTGTTAAATCAATGATCTGCCAGTCTCCGGCGTTCTTAGTTATTTCCAAAATGATAGGCCAGATTCCACCGCCTTTGTTTGGTTTTGAAGCACTGCCTCCCTGATTGTGATGTCACATATTTCTAAATTTGACACGCCCTTGTTGAAGTTCTAGTTCGTCTACGGCACTAAACAACTTGAATGACATAGGTGTCATTCGCTTTTTCTTCGATATTTTGTCACGGTGCGTCGCCTCATCAAATGCGAATAAAAGTAAGTGTGTAAATTTGAATCTGGCCTGTCGTTTTGGAAATAGCTGTTGATCAAACATTTCAATTAGCGAGTCACTGCATTAATGATTCAACAACTGAAATTTGATACCATCGATATCCCTGGATGCACACTCCCTTTCTACTTGAAATCAATGATCATGCTGAGCGCTGAAAGCCTGAAACACTTCAATGGATCAGGTATGATCTTTCAAATTATTATTAATACTTCGGCAACTTGAACGTAAGCGGTGGATGGGGTATATGAAGCGCGAATGCAATCGTTATACATCCACCAAATTTCCCCCTCACTCACTCAGGCTCCCATCCTCTAATAGGATGACCCTAGTCTCGAACGATCCCAGTTGGTGGCCATTCATCAATGCAGTTCTTATTTTCAGCTATTTCGTAGGTCTGTGGAGAGCCAGCTGCATGATGACCGTGATGACTTGATTAACCTTGGCTGTGGTTTCGCAGTTGCCTCCTGTGCTACAGCAATATACGATTGGGGTGAGCAATATCAAGTACGAAAAGATCACAGGATTTCTAGGACTTACGTTCGGACAAGAGGTAGGTCGACACCATTACAGAAGCAGCCATGTCGCTGAGAACAGTTATATAGGTGGAACTGATCTGGGTGAGCGGACTCCCACATCAAAAGAACGATGTGAAATACCACAACTGATTTGCGGCAGAGGCAACGATGGTCCATGATGACCGTTCTGTATATTGTTGTATGTAGCTTGTGTTTTTACGCGTGTTTAGCAAGTTGTGCTGATATGAACATATCCTAGGCACGATATCTTGGAATAGGATTCATTGTGTACGTTTCTACGTTTAAGCCGTTGGTGTTGCGCTCAATACCTATCTCACAACCAGGATCGGCATGTTGAGTATGTCTCCTCGCATAGACTCTGTTTCTATCTTGTGACGGGCGGCATACAGTGAGTACTCCAACAATTCCGACAACAGATGCAGTGAGCATTCCGCACCGATGCCTTCTATTCCCGTCCGAATAACTGAACTACCCTGCAGAGGTGAGTGAGATTCTCGAACCACTTGTTGGTTCAATATAATGACTCCCACAGTTGTGAGTTTGTTGCGAGTTTGTGATCCTCCGAAGCTGATAACTAATGTTGTTGGATTCGTCAGGCCTTATCTTAGACGATACGCTTAATTGGACGGGTAACGTTGCAGACGCAATACTGGGCGGTGAGCATTATACTGTCGTGGTATTGACCTGATTGAAACATCATGCAAGTTATCATGATCGTTCGGTTACATGCCATGTATCAGCGATCTAGAAAGGTGCTGATATTTCTCGTTGTCATCTTTCTGGCCATCAGAATCACCAGCGTAGTGATGGTCGCAATAATGATGACGCAAGTTTCAGTGGGTAAGCTTTAATTATGTATGGAATATTCAAGTACATCAGGCTCACTGACAAGTACCAGAGGAATTCATTCTCTACGGCACCTATCAGTGCAACACTGACTATACCGGAGATTCCCTATTTCTGACTTCCATGACTTGGATACTTGGCACTGTATGGGAGGTCCTTGCACTGTGTCTAGCGGCCTGGATTGCTGTAAAGCACTTCCGTGAACTGCGAAGACACTCAACAGGAGGTGTTATGGGGGACTGTTTCACGGTGTTAATGCAAACTCACATTAGTTACTTTGCGAGGTGAGCTCATAATGTGAATGTGGTTTTCTTGTTCTGCTAAATTTTTGCACGTGCTAGCTTTGTTGTTATTGCTTGCTTCCAGATCAGTTTATTGTCCCCAACGCTCTTAGCGGTATGCCAGTCTGTCACCGACCTCTATGTGTCACCATGATTCATCATTTCTATAGGATCAAATGACCCAGGGTGTTCAGATTTATCTTGGTTTCGCTCAAATCTCCTACACGGTGCAGCTGTCTGTGCTGGGACCACGCCTCATCCTTAGCGTTCGAGAATATCATGCAAAACTCGTGGCCGACTCCGATGCAGCAAGTGCTATGACTTCAATTGCTTTCCAGGAACACAACCATGTGGAAACTAGCAACAGCGTTTAGCGCAGGATATTCTCGATAGGATTGTTTTACGATGGGCGGATAGTCTGCAGAGAGTGGGAGAATTTGTTTTTATTTATTCCAGGTTTTATTGCGGTACTTATAGAAGTTGCAAAATAGATGTATGCCATACAGGACCTTGACGAACCATGACATGAGTACAGATCTCTCCCAAACGCTGAGGTTCATGCACGCGGTCTTGATAGTAATGTCATGATCGTAGCGGCTTGTGGAAGTCTGTTTGCTCCCAGTAATGTCATCGCTGAAAGATAGCTGCTTTCCAGAGCTCGTAAGAGTATTCGACCACTCTAGGGGCGCCTGTACACGCATTCAGCACCCTCATTCACGCCAACAGCTCCAGGGTTACACACTGAGTACCGTTAGCAGGACTTTGGCTCGTTGACCAGGCTACTTCATTGAGCCCAAGCGGATCTAGTGCTTCAGTGCCATCAACCACGTTTGAATTGGGATGACGAGACTGAATTGCAATACACCAGTAAGCGCAGACAGTACCAATCATCTCGTCATCCTTGTCAGCTTACCGTCACAGTTCTGGTCACCTCCTGGAGGGAGGACATAGCAGCCGTAGACTGGGAGCTTCATGGTGTTAGGTAAAGATCCTGATGGCGGGTAGGCTGGATATAGTGACATCGTGCGACGGCCTTCAAGACATCAGACTTCCCGACAATTTCTGAATCCGAGAAACTCACTGGCCAGGGCAGGACGATAGATCTCACATACTGGCTTGCATTCCCTGGACTAAACATTCAAGATTTCCTCAGCGCCACTTGGATAAGAACGTCAACCCACTCCTCAACATTATTTAACTAAAAACGATCATATGTTGAAGGCTCAGCGCGCGTTGATTTCTCTCACTTCACGGCACACAGCGCAAGGGCTACCTCAAGGGTGCGGGACTGGAAGGCGCGGAAGCGCTACTAGTAGATGGATCGCTCTTTCTCAAGGCCACGAGATCAACTAGGAATATATGGGCGAGACTTGGGCGAGACCATGGGTTTCCTGCGAGGGATAACATATATATATTGATTGTCCGACATTACCCCAGATACACAGCAGCATCCATGAACAGTAATGTCAGGCATCTACATAGCACAGGGATCTAAACGGGGGTAACGATGTTTTGTGCCTATACTAGGAGAACAAAAGAATACTACAGAACTGCAACTGAGTCATGAATTTGACAGTCTTCTTTCTGTGTGGAACATGGTGCGAGCGTCGGACTATCCAAAAATCAAAATTCTTAGAAGAACTTCTGTTGATTATTACCGAGAACAAGATCGATGTGCACGTAGATAGCGGCCCGGGAGTACCTTTCAGTATGCAAAATCATGACGGATCCCTGGCGCGCAGCAGCCGATCTTATTTCTGGTGAATTGACAGAGTACTAGAGTATTACATTATGCAGATCTCTAATATCAATCTACGTACGACCGGACTTGACTGAGATCGACTTCAAGGACTTGGAGATTAAGTCAGGGTCACGTGCGTGAGTTGATGGGAACGCGTCGTCGGAGTCACGAATTAAACTGTAGACGGTCCACAACCCGCCACATCAATCCACATCAAATCAATGATCGATGGTTCACCCCATTTTCGCCACATTCGTCGACCGCATATAAGGCAAACAGAAAGCAGACGTTTTCCTTGTTCTCTTACTTTTCTCTCCCTCAACTAGCTCTGCTCACAACACTCAGTCAGCACAATCATTGAACACCTAGCGTCATGTCCCCTGCTGGCGAGACAGGCACATCGGCTACTCCGCCACGCGCCAATGCATCAAATCAAGGTGGTAGTAAACTAGAGTCCACCCCAAACAGCCGTGGGGCTTCCGTCGTCAGCGAGCACATCGACTTGGTTGGTGTCCAGTACGTACCTTTCTTGCTGTTATGGAATAGCACCTGACGTTCCATGAAGGGTTAAGGAGATTCGGCCGTGGATTCAGCGGGACATCGAGCAGGCCAAGCAGTGCAAGGCAGATGCTATGCTGCAAGCCCTCCTACAGCGCGCGTCTTGCGCGCCGGAGACGAAACAGCCCGAGCTCCTGCAAAAGTGCCTGAAGGGAGTCCTGCCAGTTTGCAATGGACAGGTCTCTGCTGGAGGCATTTCCTCTTCAGGCATCGAGATAGCCTTGAAAAAATAGTAAGCGCTCTTTCGATTATTACACGTTTCTACGCTTACAACGACTGCAAGCGTATGTCCAGGAGTAGAAAACGACTTCTACGGCCCTTTTATTGACGCGACGAACATCGCGATCGCTTGTCTTCAAGAGATCAAGATGGACGGGATGCGCGCTCCTGTCTCCGCCGTGGACATGATCTTCCAGCAGAACGACATGCCCATGTATCAAACCCACCAGAAGGCGAAATCAACTCGGAAGCCCGACATTGTCATCCTTCCTTTGAAGAGCGCATGCGCATGCTTCCAGGATGATAACGGCAGCAAGACGGGCAAACAGAAAGACAAACGAAAGGCCGCCAAGAAGGATGACCAGAAGGACGATACAAAGGACGGTCAGAAGCGTAAGGATCACATGGTCAAGAACGCAAAGGCGAAGCCAAAAAATCTTCGCTGGAAAGATGTTTGGCTTGCATCGAGTTCAAGAGAAAGACAAAAGAGATTAAGTCGCCGCCCTCTTCGTACACAGTGACAGACCATGTCCCCACTAAACCAGAACATCTGCCGGTGGATCATCTCAAGGCTGAAGTGCCTACGCCAGGCCCTTCGCAGACCCCGGCAGCACAACCTGCGTCCGATACCGCGCGTAAGTGATTTGATTTTTGTATCCAATATCCAACTGAATGAACCGAGCAGCAGATCAATCTTCCGGCCTCACCGCTGCACAGACTTCCAAGGGCGGGTCCAGCTCCAAGCGCAAGGCTGCGGACACTTTGGAATCTACCACGAAAAAAACCAAGTTCAATCCTGACGAGCCAGATGTGACCGTCCAGACGGGCCTGTACGCCGCAGAAATGTTTGCGGCCAATGTTGCCGTCGAACATCTGATTAATTTTATCGTTGTCGGTGGGTTCGTTCGTCTGTCGAGACTGGTCGCGCTCTTACCACCGCTTTTTAGACGATGTGATCTGGACCTGGTATTATGATCGCCAGGGCACCCTTCAAAGCTCGGGCATTAATTTCATTCAGAATCTCCCGCGATTCATAGTGCTGTTATATGCGTTACAACGCTTCAAGGTCCACGATTGGGGCCGAAACAAGCACTTCCTCCCGGTTGAAGTTGAGGGGAAGCAATGTCACGAATTGAAAATCAAGGACGAAGAACTTGGAACGGTGGATCTGTTGCTTCACACCAGCCACCGACGAAAGAGTGACGCACTACGGACTACAAGGGCGGGCCGACCAATGTGGTTCCTGTCACTAGCGAAGCGCTCACTAAGAAGTATGGTAGCTTCGAGGATGGAATGGTAGGCCAAGATATTTTGGGGAGAGGCGAGTCGCACCAGCGAGCCGGAGATCCTGAAAAAGGTTGAGGAGATCGCTAAGAGGCACCCGACTGTCGAAGGGCACATTCCGCAGCTGCTCTGGCACCACAAATTCACGAATCCCACGTCCGCCATTCGAGAAGCGCTCGGTGTTCCTGAACCCACCACGGGAGGTCGGGTGCTCTACATTCTTGTGTTCCGCAAGCTCCACCCCATCACGAAGCTTCACGGGAAAGAGCTTTTCGACGCGTGGTACCAATGTATTTTATGTACGTGTTTTGGACGCACTTATGGGGCTCTTCGTTAACATGGCGTGCAGGTCATCTCACTCTATGGAAGGAAGGGGTCCTATCATCGAGATATCAGCCCTGGAAACTTGATGTGGTACAGGAAAGGCGACAAACTGATAGGTGTCTTAAACGACTACGATCTATCTTCGTTGGCGAATGCATTGGGTCCTCAGGGAAACGAGCGTACGGGCACGGTACCGTTCATGGCCCTCGACCTTCTCACCAAAGAGGGTCAACAAGGCAAAGTGAAACACCTATATCGCCACGATCTGGAATCGTTTATATGGGTTTTCGCCTGGATTTTCTTGCGTTATAGGCAGGGAGTCCTACTGGAAAGATCGCGCCCTCTCGACCAGTGGGCGACTTTAGGCGCTATTGCATGTCGCGAGAAGAAGTCAGACTTTCTGACGAATCCCTACAATCATTTGCCCGCGGACCTCAAAACTTCTCAATCGGCCATAGATTTATCTTTATGGGTTCTCATTGTGGACTGTCTTCAGGTGCTCCAGGCAGCTAACTCCAATCGCGTTAATGACATGCACCAGAACCTCGTTGTTGAACTAGGATTGACGGAGGGAACATACGAGCAGATGGATGCCGAGGAAACAGTATCGGATATGGATGATTTACTAGGCAAATTCACAGGTACCAGGGTGTGGGTTAAGCTCAGCAACCCTTCACCTTCATAGTGGTTGTTACACTACATATTGTTTTATGTGTTTCGCTACCTGTGTCAGTTACTCATGGAATGGACGGATGTTACATAGATCATTCTTTGTAGTTCTGTCGTCCCAAAACCGTCAAATATAGTACATGCGTTTGAATTGATATAGTACTAGAGTATAGACAGATCTTCAATATTGGTACGGCTAAGGTGAAGTCGATTTCAGTCAGGGTCACGTGCCCTTGTCGATGGGAACGCGTCGCCGGGGTGGAAATTCTGGATTGTAGATCCACAACCACCAGGCATCAGTCTAGGGCATCTGAAGATCTGACACATTAGAATTGATCGATGTTCGACCACATTGGTCGACCGGATATCAGGAAGCAGTCGTCTTTCTTGTCCTCTTAGTTTTCTCCCCATCACTAGCTCTGCTCACAACACTCAGTCAGCGTAGTCATCATTTGAACACCTAGTGTCATTTCCCCTGCTGGCGAGAACATCATATACTCCGCCACGCGCCAATGCACCAGGTCATGATTCTAGTAATATCCCAAACAGCCGTGGGGCTTCCGTCGTCAGCGAGAACATCGGGGTGCTTGGCGTCAAGTGCGCACATTTCCTGTTTATATTGAGTAGAACCTGACATCCCATCAAGGCTTAAGCAAGTCCGCCTATAGATTCAATGCGAAATAGAGCAAGCTAAAGAGTGCAATGCAGATGCCATGCTGCAAGCGTTCCTACAACGCGCTTCTTCCTCTCCCGAGACTAAGCAGCCCGACCTCCTGCCAAGGTGCCTCAAGGCAGTTCTGCCGGTTTGAAACGGACAGGCTTCAACTACGTCAGTAAAGTCTTCTGACGTCACGACAGCCCTCAACGAATAGTGGGTGTTTGGTATGAGTTCGTTGATCAGACGTCTTTTTGCTTACAACGATCGCAAGCGTACATCTAGGAGTAGAAAACAACTTCCACGGCGAGCCACTAACATTGCGCTCGCTTGTCTTGAAGAGATCAAGATCCATAAGATGCGTGCTCCTGTCCCTGCTGTTGGACAGGGTGACTGGACTCGAACCAAGAGTCAGAGAGATGCTCTACCAGCCCGTGTGTGTGCTACTGACAACCTATGCTACCCTGCTGACCAACGACCCATGCTACTCTGCTGACCAAGCCTCGGAGTTCCTCTCCTATGCTATGCCTGTGGGACCCCTAATCCACCGTGATCTGCCAACAGAACAATATGCCCATGCACCAAAACCACCAGACTAAAAAATCAACTCGGAACCTCACGATTCTTTCTTTGAATAGCGCATGTGCTCTCTTCCAGGATGAAAAGGGCGGCAAGAAGGATAAACAGACGGGCACACAGAAGAACGACGAGAAGGATGACGAGCAGCGCAATACGAAGCTCAAGGCTCATATGGACACGAATGCAACGGCAAAACTGAACAATCACCTCTGGAAAGATGTCGAGTTCAAGAGGAAGACGCCAGGGAGGACGGAAGGGATTAAGCCACCGCCCTCTACATATACAGTGACAGATCATGTCCCTACCAAGCCAGAATATCTGCCAGTGGATCATCTTAAGGATGAAGTCCCTACGCCAGGCCCTTCGCAGACCCCAGTAACACAACCTGTGTCCGACACTGCACGTAAGCGATTTCATTTTCGATTTCAAGATCAAACTAAATCAGCCCAGCAGCAGTCCAATCTTCCGGCCTTACTACTGCACAACCTTCCAAGGACGGGTCTAGCTCCAAGCGCAAAGCTGCAGACACTCTGGAATCCACCGCGAAAAAATCTAAGATGAATCCTGAGGACACGGACACAGATCTAGATGTCACCGTCCAGACAGGTCTGTACGCTGCCGAAATTTTTGCGGCCAATCTTGGAGTCAATTACCTTCTGAACATTATTGTCGTCGGTGGGTTCGTTCGTCTCTTGAGATTGGTCGCGGTCTTACCACCACTTTTTCAGACGATGTGATGTGGATCTGGTATTATGATCTGCAAGGGATCGTTCAATGCTCAGGTATCAATTTCATTCAAGATCTCCCGCGATTTATGGTGCTGTTGCATACTTTACAACGCTTCAAGGTTCACGATTGGGGCCGAAACAAGGACTTCATCCCAGTTCCAGTTCGGGGGAAACGATGCAGCGAATTCAATATCCAGAATAAAGAACTCGGAACGGCGGATCTATTGCTTAACACCAGCCACGACGAAAGAGTGACACACTACGGACTTCAAGGACGGGCCACCAACTTGGTCGCTGTCACTAGCGAGGCACTCACGAAGAAATACGGTAACCTTCCGGATGGGATGGTGGCCAAGATATTTTGGGGAGAGGCAAATCGCACTAGCGAGCCGGGGATCCTGAAAAAGGTTGAGGAGACCACTAAGAGGCACGCAGCTGTCCAAGACCATGTTCCTGAGCTCCTTTGGCACCACACGTTTACGAATCCCGCATCTGTCATCCGGGAAGTGCTCGATGTTCCAGACTCTACCACGGCCAGTCGCATGCTCTACATTCTTGTATTTCGGAAGCTCAAGCCAATCACAGAGCTTCAGGGCAAAGAGCTTTTCGACATCTGGCGTCAGTGTATCTTGTGTACGTGTTTCATTGAATTTACATGGCTCGTTGCTGACATAGTATGCAGGCCACCTTGCTCTGTGGAAGGAAGGGGTCTGTCATCAAGATGTGAGCCCTGGAAACCTGATGTGGTACTGGAAAGACGGGAAACAGACAGGCGTTTTAAACAACTACGATCTATCCTCGTTGGCGGATGGCCCAGGACCTCGGGGCAACGAACGCACCAGAACGATGCCGTTCATGGCGCTCGATCTTCTCACTGGTCAACGAGGCAAAGTGAAACACTTATATCGCCATGATCTGGAGTCGTTTATGTGGTGTTTCGTCTGGATTTCCTTGCGTTACGAGAATGGAGTCCTTCTACCACCGAGATTGCGCCCCTTCGATGAATGGGCGAGCTTAGACGGTGTGGAATGTGGCATGACAAAGTACTGTCTTCAGCGTTTTAGAGAGCTTCCCGCGTGCTCGCCCACAAATGCACTTATGTGGCGTTTCCTTGTAGCCTGTTTGAATGTGCTTGATGCAGAAGCCTATAACCGACAGGTACAACCACCAGGCTCACCAACAGAGGAATCAGTATCAGATATGGATAATTTTCTAGCCAAATTCACAGCTACTCAGGCCTGGGCTACGCTCAGCAGCCCTTCACTTTCACAGTGATTTTACACTACATTCATACTATTTATGTCTGATACCTGCCCATGTGCCCCTCGTCTCCTGTAGGTATCCAACTCGAGTAGACGAATCATCCTAATGACTCTGCGTTAGGGCTCCTTTGTCAATTGTAATTATGTAAGTCATGACAAAGCCTGAAGGAAGCCACGCACACTGCACAGCCGTCTACAACATGATTCCTCAGGCTCTTAATTCCTAGAGCATACCAACACTTTTTAATCACACGATGCTATTTGTTTCGTGTCTTTACACTCAGCTCAGTATATCTATAATAAAACAAATCCAAGAAACTATCCGTCACCAGCGAAATAGCTTCTGCGGCGTGCGCGAGACACCAAGAGCTTTACGGATATCTTCTAATTCCCATCCGTGATCCCATAGACGAAGTGTGCATTCTTTCAGGTCTTTCCGATCCGCTGATTGAACATGGTTATGAAACTGACGATACAAATGAAATTCTGTCGGCGTCGGAAGGCAAGGCTAACCGACCCGCTCCGCTCCCATAGTGAAATATAGGTAAAGCTTCTGATTGCCCTCCCAAAGCAAAAGCCATTGGCGACCATAGCTCCGTGAGGGCTTTTCTGATGCTATACATGGGAACGGATTGTACAGTCAGAGTAAGTGAAGCTGAGTTGCAGATTTGACCATGAAACAGGTAACTAGACCTTCATGCCTCAGAGCAGTAATCCGCTCATTCCGATAGGAGCTAGAGTATCTCAGCACTTCCACGATGTAAGCCTCATTCAGGGCTATTATCGGTCCCGAGCCCATCTTCGAGGCAAACCAAAGGCCATAGTGATCATGTGTGTAACTCTGTTAGACTTAATATCAATGCTTGTCTGACTGTTTAAATTGCCTTCAGATTGCTCGAGATGTCAGCCTTGAACGCACTCCATGCATCTTTATTGATGTTGAGCAAATTGGACTAAAATATAGCCGGTCGGATGCACTACGCTTTAAAGGTATGCTGAATGGTCTTGTCAAGTGAGACAACTAAAAGGAAAAGTTGGCCGTTTTTTCAGCGAGACGCTGCGCGTGTCGTGCCTTATCCTTGTGTCCCGTGCATCCGAGCCAGCGTGCTGTACGTCATTACCGGAAATTTCATTGAGCACAAGCTTTGAGCTCGAGACATCAATGAGCAGGATGTGTGGTGAATTCATTGGACTGGCTTGTGGCAACTGTGCCCATAATTGGTTCGTTGTCACATATTCTACCTTTGTAATGCAGATGGGGCGACGATAGTATTGATTTGACTATAGGTGGGCAATCAGAACATTTGCCATAGCCTCCACATTTGAATCGTTTTCGGATATTGAGAAATTGCTTTGCAGTTGTGGCCATGGTGCATCCACAGCAGCCGAACCTATATATACTGATATGCAGATTCTCTACACTACCAGACACTACCTCCTCATATTCTTTGCGACCGTACATCCCTCGTTTATCCATATCAATCATGAATTCGTTCAAGAAAATGTTCCAAAAGTGAGTCTCCGCGGTCTACTCATCGTCATCATACTAATCAATATACCTCTCCCCCCCTTCAGGTCTAACGACGACCAGAAGGCGCCGCTTAAGCATTCCAAATCAATGCCATACGGATTCTATTCAGAAGGGAGAAAGCGCGAGCCTCTTCGTGACGATTCTTCCAAACCCGCATACCGTGGCAAGACTCCCCTTAAAAAGTCCGACATCATGTATGTCAAGCAAGCTCCAGGGATACTCGACATCTATCATGGCAAACTGTCACAACATACCTACTACCATGGGCCAGCTCGCGCAAACGTTGACACACGCGCGGACTCTGACTTGCTGGCCAAGTTTCCCCATTCCCCCGAACCAACTGAGGGCCTCCCTCACCGTGGTTTCAGAGCACTTTCTTTAAACTCGAAGGATATAAAGCCCCAAATTCCTATCTATAATTCGGGTACAAGTGGCCAAGAAGCCTACCCTTCCGGTCCCCACAGAAAACAGGAGCATGAGGCCACTGTTGACCAACTTCGGCGGATGTACGATGGACCCCAGACAACCATACTCACAGTGGCAGACTGGCAGAACGTATTCGTGCTAAGTCGAGCACTGATCGCTCGAATATCCATCCTCCCCCCGCTCCCGCTCCCCCTCTTCCCACCACCCGCGCCTTAAATCCAACACTCTCGCACTCCGCACACAGCTCACACGTAAATATTCGGGAGGTTCCATCCCAGGACGCCGTCTCGACTCCTGTGCCAGCCTATCCACAATCCTACTGGCCATACTCCCAATACGATGAGATTTCGCATGAACAGGACCCGACCGTCCTCAGCGAAATGATTAATGGTTATCCTTTAACGCCTGTTCGCAGCGCAAGCTGCCCAGAGCACATGCGCCCCATGTATTTCGACATGGACGAGCCGTACTGTCCCGAGAAGACACTTCGATGGTACATACATATGGCATTGGCCGAACGTCGTCCGCTCGATGCACGCGCGGGTGGCCGTTACCACCGCATCGTTGACGCGAGTAACATGGGCATTTCTCCAGAGACTGAAGGGTAGTCATCGGTGATTTTGAAAAGACGGACGGAGGTTAGTTTCTGAAGAGAGTCTTGGTGCTGGTTTAACTACTCGCTTATATCGTGTGCACTGTCATGTATATGCATATGGATATGATTTAGGAAGGATATTTAAGGCAGATTATAATCAGCTTGATGCATATCAAATAGAATGAAGTATTGATTAGAGAAATTGATCCGACTCAAGTAGCCTTGAAGTTAGGCTGGACAACTACGCCAGAGCGCAGAGCTAGTACTTAGTAGGTCAACTCATGAAGGTCAACTCACGGATTCACCGAGGGAGGGTACGAAAGCACATATTGCGAAGCTGATTAAATAGTAAGCGGTACGAGTGAGAATGTCACTTCAGACAACAGAGCCAATGGGAACTTTGTTATCGCACAAGCTCATCAAAAGACTAATAATTCAGGAAAACTAGGCTAAGTCCGATTGGAAATCGAGGATGTATTGTTCAGAGTATGTCTCTTTCAGATATATTTCCAATAACTTAAGCAAGTAGTACGACGACAAAACTTGGAATAAATAGAAACAAGACCGCTCACTACAGACTATCCACTGATTGTAAATCACATCGAACATCTCCCGTACTACACGCTACTGCTAGTTTCCACATGGACACGTTCCTGGAAAGCGATTGAATTCATAGCGCTTGCTGTATCGGAGTCGGCCACGAGCTTGGCGTGATATTCTCGAACGCCAAGGATGAGGCGTGGTCCCAGCACGGACATCTGAACCACCTCGAAGATGTGAGCGAAACCAATAGAAATCCGAGCGCCCAGGGAATACATATCCTATAGAATTGATGAATCGTTAACGCACGTAGAAGTCAGTGACAGATCGGCATACCGCTGAGAGCAATGGAGAGAATATAGCCATTTCCAAGCAAGAGACAGCCAAAAAACTAGCACGTGCAAAACTTCAGCAGAACAAGAGAATCACATCCACATTATGAGCTCACCTTGCAAAGTAACTAATGTGAGTTTGCATTAACACCGTGAAACAGTCCCTGATAGTACCTCCTGCTGAGTGTCTTCGCAGTTCACAGAAGTGCTTCACAGCAATCCAGACTGCGAGACACAGTGCAAGGACCTCCCATACAATGCCAAGTATCCAAGTCGTGGGACTCAGAAATTTAGAATCGCTCGCAAAGTCAATGCTGCACAGATAGGTACCGGAGAGAACGAATTCCTCTGGTACTTGTTAATGAGCCTGATGCACTTGAATGTTTCATACACTATAAAACCTTACCCCATGAAATCTGTATCGTCATTATTGTGATCATCACTACACTAGCAATTTTGATGACCAGAAAGGTGACAACGAGGAATATCAGCACCTTTCTAGATCGCTGATACATGGCATGCAACCGAGCGATCATGATGACTTGCATGATATTTCAATCAAGTCAATATCACACAATCAGGGAGGTGCATAACTGACTGCCCAGTATTACATTTACAACGTCACCCGTCCAATTAAATGCGTCGTACATGATAAGGCCTGATAAATCCACCAAACATCAATTACTAGTTTCTGAGGATCAAAGGCATAAAACAAACTCACAACTGTTGGAGCTGTTATGTTGAATCAACGAGTTGTTCGGGAATACAACTCACCCCTACATGGTAGTTCAGTCGTTTGGACAGGAATTGAAAGCATCGGAGTGGAATACTCACTAAATTTGTCATCGAAAATGTTGGAAGATTGCCTGTATGCCTCACGTCACAAGAAAGAAACAGAATCTATGCGAGGAGACATACTCAACATGTTGATCCTAATCGTGAGAGATGGGTAATGAGCGCAACACCAATGACTTGGACGTCGAAACGTACACAATAAGTCCTATTCCAAGGTATCGTGCCTAGGATGAGTTCGCGTGAGTCAACTTGCTAACCACGCTTAAAAAAAGCTACACACAACAAGATACAGAACGGTCATCATGGACCACCGTTGCCTCTGCCGCAAATTAGTTGTGGTATTTTCATATCGTGCTTTTGATGTGGGAGTCCGCTCACCCAGACCAGTTCCACCTATAAAGATGTTGTCAGTGAGATGGCTGCTCCTGTAATGGTGTCGACCTACCTCTTGTCCGAACGTAAGTCCTAGAAGTTCCATAATGTTAGTGGTCTTTTTATACTTAACATTTCTCACCCCAATCGTATATTACCGCAGCACAGGCGGCAACTGTGAAACCGCAGCCAAGGTTAATCGAGTCATCACAGTCATCATGCGGCTGGCTCTGAACAAACCTGAAAAGTAGCTGCCAATAAGTTCCGCATTAATGGTTGACCACCAACTAGGATCATTCGAGACTAGGACCATAATGTTAGAGGATGAGAATAAGCTAACGGGGGAACTTGGTGGAAGTATAACGATCGCATTCGTGCTTGATATACCGCCATCCAGTACTTACAGTGTTTCAGGATGAATTCAGGTAGAAAGGGAATGTGCATCCATGGATACTAATCAATGAGATCAAAGTGGCAGTGGTTGATGACATGTAATGCAGTGACTAGGCGCGCGAAATGCCACATTTGAGATCCGAGAACTATTTGTGATTTCGACAACGTGCCAGTGTTCTTCAGTATGGTCAGTGGACCCTCACAGCCTCAGCAAGGAAGAAAAAATCTTCCCTTGCCGAAAATAATACATGACATGTGGTTGAAATAACTTCGGAAGTTTGGTACCTTTTAAAGTTCCGAAACGATCAAGGCGCGCAAAAGCTTCGAGTACTTGCTGGAACTGTATCATTGAAAGCATGTTAGTAAAGTTCACTGGAAGGTTGTCGAGAGCGTTCAAACAAGATATGGACATGGGCAATACACGTACGTGTCAAACTAGCTCCAAAAAGTTCGGTAAAAATAGCGCTTGGCTGTATATTGGGCCTCTGTGGCTTTCGGATGCTCTCTTACGCGCCCGCCGATGTTCTGATAATGCAGTGACTCGGCGCGCGAAATGTTCGAACGACGCAAAAGATCCGGGAACCGTTTGTGATTTCGGCAACGCGCCAGTGTTTGGGTATAATCGAGTGAGAGAGTCAGCCTCGTGACAAGACATTCTTTGTATTTATGACTCGAGCCAAAGTGTAGCCACGAGGGCAGTCCTACCAAGAATGTAGCCACTTCTTGATTTCGGCGAGAGTCGTTATGTGATTCAAGTGTGCATGAAGAATGCGATGACTAGTCGTATTACCTGGCCACCTGTGTGTCACCTAGCAGTGTATTCATCATGGCTTGAATACAATAACGAAACGTTTCTTACCGATGCCCCCCTGCCCTTCCGAGTCAAGTTAACTTCAAGTTGAGTTGCCCGAAAGCTTATTTTGACTAGCCAAATTAAACAATCTACCTTACTAAGCTACCGCGAACCCATTCCCATCTCATATGTCAGCATTATACAAGCCATATGTCTCTAATCGCAAGACGACTGCTGCTGCCCCAACTCCAGTCACAGAGTTCGACATTTTGAAAGCCTCACACAAGTAAGAAGCGCCCAAATTTCCAAGTCACCTCTTCACATCTTCTCAAAGGTTCCTACGAGATGGCGCAGACGAAGAAGCCAGTACATCATGGAACGACCGGCTAGCGCAGAAATACTACGAAAGTCTCTACCGCGAATTCGCGATTTGCGATCTCAAGCATTACAGGTCAGGAAACGTATGCCTTTCGCCTCTCTACTGCGTGCGTTCGGTGGGCTGATCATCGATCGTCTAGTTCAGTCTCCGCTGGCGCACAGAAACAGAAGTTCTCTCTGGAACGGGCGAGACGACATGCGCGAACGCTCGCTGTCTTGAACACGCCGCGTCTTCTACTTCACTTACGACTCTTGAGCTGCCATTTACATATGAAGAGCACGGTCAAAGGAAAGAAGCCCTTGTGAAAGTCGTTCTGTGTTCGAAGTGCGTGCGCAAGATCATGTGGAAGAGGAAACACGAAAAGAGAAGCGAAGACGAGGGAGTGGAGGCTAAGACGGGCGAAAGTGATAAAGTTAAGATGGATGAAGATAGAAGGGCACCAAAGTCCAGAAGCCGCACGAAGGATGTCGAGCTTGATGACATCGATGATGAGCAGCATCGCGCCCGACGAAGACGAAGCTCACGTTCGCGGTCTCCGCGAGCTCACAAACGGAATCGGGACGCCTCACCAACCCTATTACCAACGAGGAACAGCGGTAGCTAACCCTAGTTTTACTTACTACATACCAAGGTTTCAGAAGTCTCGTGCTTCTCAAGATGTACATTAGATTGCATTGTGTAGCATGCAGGTGCACTCAAATGTGCAAATGTGTACGTCTTCACCTGCTCGAGCTAGTTTGGCTAATTCACTACGAAGTCTTGCTCGCGTACTTTTCTTAGGTCCAATGGAACTTGAGCTGTCACGTTGTCCCCGGCTGGTGGTCGTACTACCGGAACTTGTAGCCCGTTCATCTTCCAGTAGATCTCCTTGACGTGTCCATTTCTATCTGTCGATGCAGGCAGCGCGAAATGTATTCGTGGGATGAGGGTCGTGACGACTTGTTCTGTAATAACTTAGTTCATCTCTGCATGCGGAAAGGACAAGAGAGCGCACTAATTTCCATCTCCGCAAACTTGAAACCGCTACATCAATAACATCAATGGCTATGCACGCATTACAAAACGATACATTACGCACATGCAAGCACGACCGCCGCCGAGGAACGTCATCCTGCGTTGACCACGGGTTTCAGCCCTTCTGTAACACCACAAGTTTTCTGTCACTTACATCAAACCATACACGCCAGGATATTTGATGCCATTCTTGACTCCCAGACTTGCACCGTTCGTGGAGTTACCTTCGCCATCTCCAAGGTGAAGGCGCTCGCCAGAAGGTGACAACCATCGTTCTGGACGCCATTCCGAGGCATCCTCGCCCCAAATCTCCTTGTTGTGATTCGAAGCCAAGATAGAAATTATAAGCGTCGTATTTTCTGGAACATGGATCGAAGAAATCATTTCGCCGGATGCAGACTTGATTGGCTGGTGCAATGGAAGAATGGAAGCCTGACGAGCACTAAAATGCAGCCGAAACGAAAATGTTTGGTGAGTGTTTCAGGTGGTGTTGCAAGATAAACTTACGTTCGGCTGAGAAGAGAAGTCGGTGGATACACTCGAAGTGTTTCACGGACTATGGCATCTAGATAAGGCAGCCCCATAAGCGTGTCATAGGGTAATTCTACGTCTTCCCAAGGGCTAGACAGGCCTTGCGCATCCGCATAGTCTCGTTTAGCCTGGCGGATTGCGCTTCGTAGTCGTGCCTGAACGTCCTGCTTTTGGGCCAGGATCCAAAAAATGCGGCATATGGCAGTGGCAGTGGTCTCGAAGCCCGCAAAGATGATCGTGCTAAAAGGATACTGAGTCTGGGATTCACGCTGGCAGGGTATGTAAATAACGCCCACTTCATTTGGCCCAGCAATTCCGCGTCTGTCAATCGATCGTCATTGGAAGAAGACGCATTGGCTTGCACTGGCAGTAGCCATTTCATTAGTGGAACGTTTACGTGTGTGAAAAGAAGGTGACTGACGCATGATACTCATTATATCTTTTCCTTGCATGCGATTCCCCGCGATTCCGACGAAGCCTTCATTCTCTAAGGCTGCTCTCTTCTCGGTGAAAATCCTCTTGCTGGTGGTGTCCATCACATTTACCACATGACGAAGATCTTTCAATGCGTCACCCGGCACCCAATCCATCATCTTGTTCCTCCAATACAAGGAAAATCGTCGCACAAACATTGGAATAAACGGACGGAGGAAGATTAGACGAAGTGTGGATGGTCTGTCAGGATTAGTTTCAGGAGTGTTGGTGGGAACAAACAAATCACACACGCAAGTGTCCTGATGGCTTCCAAGTATTCGTTTCCTTTTGTCGCATCAAGTGCATTGAATGAGTGTCCGATCGCTGCTTGACATATGTATTCCAATGCCCCCCTCGACAACCACGGAAGTAAGTTGACCTCCGCAACCGCTGCAAATAAATAGGTGAACAAACGATATTCGAACAAATATTACGCAACTTACAGCCATCAGCTGGAATTTTTGCATTCAAGATCGTGCGTAGTTGATCAGCGATAGGCTGGATTACAGGCAGCAAACCACGCATATTTGCGAGAGAGAATACTGGATTTAGCATCTTACGCTGCTTCTTGTGTTGTTCGCCTTTGAAATAGGATGATATACACACGCTTCGTTAAGTAAGTCTTCTGTATACTCACCAAGAGTAGCTATAAGGCCTTCGCCAAAGATAAGTCGATTGCTCCTATCAGGCGGCGGTGTTATCAGCTTACACGGCATAAGCACTTGTCAAACTCACATGATGAACATATCGGTCTCCTCGTAGACATTTTGCTCTTTCACAATGATGTGATGCAAAGCAAGTGGATCTGATATGTACAGTTGCTCTTGCTAGACAATTTCGGGTAAAGTGGACATAAGACATCCGAAATGAGGGAGCTCACCCCAAGAAGGGCGTAAATCTTGACTACCCCGCCGTATTTCTGAACCAAATCAAGGTTATACCGCAGACCATCTTGGAATATACGGTGATAATTGCCTGACACATCTCAAGATTAAAGCGTGGTATCGCCATAGAAGCGTATCTACCTTTGAGCCAATGCTCTTTCTTTGGTCCGAGGATGTGAGTGAGAGGAGAGTTTAGAGCACGAAGACGTTTAATGAGCCTCCATATAATGAAAGCGAAGATGGTCGACCCGCAGACTCTCAGAAGAGGCATGAGAGGACGAAGGAGGATTAAGGCCATCGACCAAAAAAGGCTGAGCAATGGCCATCAGACGCTGATGACAACAAGCTAACTTAATGTGAGAAGGAGATTAGCGCCGCCTCAGACTGGCCGCACTCGACCGACATGAACTCGGTACGAGTCTCCCGCGATTCACAACGACTTTCAAGTTGTGGTTCAATGACTGAGAGGTCACCAATTTTTTTTCTACAACTAGTATGTGATTTTTCGTTTTGCCCGCCCGGTTGTACTAGGACACCTAGGATGAAGCCGCGGAGTTTGAATGGAAGTAGACGCATGCTGCGAGAGTACTTCTTAACCTTATTAGGTGCTTGGTATTAATAAACTACCATGTGTGTCCACCCGGCCGCTGGCCGTATCTCACGAGGTTCTCGGTTTGATCATCAGAATGAAAACAAATCATTCTTTCCGTGCCTTCAGGCTGCTGCGCGCTCCCTTCGTTGACCACCGCCAGCACCATCATACCAACACAATACCTGTTCACTACTGTCAAGGCTGTTCTATGCGATGTCAGGCTCTCCAACTGATATAGCAGCTTTGATTGGCTTTGGTTGTGAGGCAGTCTTGTATGGTAAGGACTCCACAAGTTCCAACGGGTTTTTCAGTGAATACTCACTGGCGAGCGCTCACGTACAGGCAGTTACTGCATTCTTTTCATCGTCTCATGGATAGTCTTGAGTCAAAAACGACCTTCGCCAAACCTTAGTAGCCCTGTTGTTTTTGCCAACTGTTTGCTCTTTTTCTGCTGCACTGCACATTTTGCACTCGAATTCAATCATTTTTATACAACTCTTGTGGGTTTCCCTATCAAATCGTTAGAAAATACATATATCCTCATACCAATTTTCTCGATAGGAGTCAACAGGCGTCGATGGGTTTTCCGCGGAGACTCCTGGTCTTTTGGGCGCAGATTTCCTTATCTCGTTCACGGATCTCGTCGGTGACCTAGTTCTCGTCTACCGCTGCTGGATGCTTTGGGATAGGAACTACTATGTAGTCATACTTCCCCTTCTTACTGCCTTCGGTGGCTTCGGTACGTCCTCCTGCTTCGAGTAATCAACAAGTCAGTGACAAATTCGAATAGCTTGTATAATGGAGGTACTCCACCTTGTCATTACGATGGACCCCACTGCACCTGCCCCTCCCCCCGCTACGGTGGGGTTGGGGCTCGCAGGATATATCCTACCTCTTGCCACCAATTTCGTCGTCACCTCTCTTATAGTTTACCGCATCTGGATCTCCTCTCGTGTTGTGAAAGAATCGCCTATAGTCATCGGCCAAGGCGCCTCCCATCGCGCGATGATGCTCATCATCGAAAGTGGTGCCCTCTATCTTATAACACAATTCGTGTTCGTCGTACTCTTCTCGATCCAACACCCCTCACAAGGTATCGTGGCGGTGATTGCCACCCAAGTATACGTGAGTACCAAATTTTAATTTCCGCTCTTTGCTTACTTACGCATCCATTTTAGGGCATCGCACCTACCCTCATTATTATTCGGGTTAGCTTGGGAATTTCATCAGAGCATACCACCAAGGCAATAACGTCCACTCGTATTGAATGGATCGCGCGCCGTGGAGGCGACACAGGCACTACGGGTACCCAATTCACTGTCGAACACAGCATGGTCGAAACCGATATGGATATTCGGATGAAAGACTTCGATCTCACCCGTATGAAGCGTCACGAGGAGATTGAGATTGCAGAGGTCGAGATGGGGCCTGCTGGCCATTACGAAAGCGCTTCGCCTGTATAACACCTTGATACTAAAGGTATCTTGAACCTTGTTGTAGTGGTATGGTGGTGTATTTGGACATACACACCAGAAATTAATTATGACGTATCTTTGACGTATCTAGCTAATAGAATTATCAATTTGGCATTACAAAAAGCATCGCACATGACCCCACTCCCCTTATTCGAACGGCGTACTTGGGTGTTCTAGCATGTACTGCCGCAATACCGTCCAATCCCTACACCTGTGAACCGAACCCACCCCGTTCGCAGTGTGATACAACTTCCCATCGTCCGGAGATATTTGTGGAATATCCACTTCCAGTGTGGTATCAGCGTTACACAGCAATGCCTGCCGTAAATATCGCAAGCAGTGCTGGATATGCTCTGCAGCATGCGTGCGATTCACCACATAGCCGACGCGGATGATATCTAGGCAGTGGAATTGATGGTAGAGGGAGACTAGGAATGTGCGGTTATTCGGGCCCAGAGCGACAAACCCGTCTGAGGGGAAAAGCGTGCCCCAGTCATCATCATCGTATAATGAAAAGTGACCTTCGCCGCTCTCGAGTTCGAGACCAACGGATGTCAGCTCTAGTGGTAGCTGGGAGGGGTGGTCGTCACCCACATAAGCTGTGAACGAGATGGTCAGGTCAATTTCAGGCCTGAAATGGTAAAAGCGCAGTTGACGTACAGTGAACGTGAGGGGTCTGGGGAAGGAGCTCATTGAGAACAGAAACAGTGTGTAATGTAAAGATCACGTTGACTATCGTGACCAGCACAAGAACGGAAATGCAAGCGGAGACGACATTAGAGGGGTCCCGCAAAGACCACCTCGATACTGGAGAAGTATGTGGAAGGCGTCCGAGTCGCAAGTAAGACATTATGACTTTAGATGGTAGAAACAGTTCATATCCAAGGGGCTTCTGTGAACTGATACACATATAGCCGCATCGTGCGGTGCCGAGAACGAACTGCTGTGCCGTTCATTGCTATATCTGACGGACAGGCGTTATCGTGAATTCCCAGATCGAACTGATCCGGTGGACTTGGATAGTGCAGAGCAGTGCCATAACGATAAGTACTGTGCACGAGAGTTGTCAACGCTAACTCCCAGGATGAACGTTCACCAGGTAAAGTATCCCAAGTTAAGATTAAATCTCACCCAGGAGTAACTTACAATAAGTCCTGATAAGTATGCCATCAGTTATCCTAGCAGAGCCCAATCGTAAACTTCCGTGTGAAATGAATGCAGTAATATCTGCGGCGCGGGTGCTGTAACTCGGAGATGCTGTGTGGCACATGTTCAGTTAGACTGGCGGTAATCAATCATGGCGACTCCCGGGAAGGCACGGCATCAGATGGATCATGGCACAATGGCAGTATGTCGGCGCACTTTTTGTAAGCCGTGAGCACAATAACTTTTTTAATTCAAGGTTTTGGAATAAAATAAGACACAGACCAACTTCTCAGCCGCATAAATACCCCGTCCATCTATTCAGTCCCAAACCTGTCACTTGGCCAGCGCTAGGTAAGCCCGAGAAATACAACACACATCTGATGACTGACAGACGATACACGCGATTGTCGCAGCAGCGAGATTGCAACATTCAATCAGATGAGCAACAAAGAATATACCCCGCTCACACAAAGAACCGAAGAGGAGGAAGAGGAACAAAGTAAAATCTCGCTTGAAGTGGATGGGGTGTGCACCCCAAACACAAAACGGTTCACCTCGCCATGGTGCATCGGTATTGCCTTGGTTGCATTCCTTGCGATCAACGGGCTTTGCTTGATGATCATGACCAACCGGCTCCGAGCTGCATCAATGGCACTGAAGCCACTGCTCGACTCCACGGATACCCGGCATCTGCCTCGTCCCGATCAATACGATGGGCTATGACCAGTTTTAATAATACACGGGTCTTGATGTGGAACGGAGTAGACTCACACAGGGCTGCCTTTGGAAGTGGGATGAATATCAGATAATCTGTTTAGTGCACAATAAGATAATATGTATTAGCCACTGATTGGCTCGATGGCCTGTAGTACGGAACCTTACAATGTGAAAGATAAGGACGCTTGTCAGACATTATGGCCCTGCGATAGTATGAAGGACTACTTCAGAACTCCTGCCGAAGCAGTCGAGCTTCCAATATATCGAGCGCACTACCTACGCGCTGGCACCGCTCCATCGTCGAAGCGCAGCTAATATGGAGCTCGGAGCAGATTTACGAAGACCCTTGGAAGAAGTTTTCAATGGGAACCGAGCCCAATTTCTCAAAGTTGCAAAGGCTTCACGTCCACGAGTCATGGGTTCTGCTATAAGATCAGCTCGATTGTAGAAGAGGTTTCCATCAAGATCGTAGGCCATACCTCTCGCAACCGTCATCATGATGTACTCCAACATTCTCTCTCTGATCTGCACTGTATGGATACTTCTTATTCCGTGTGCTGCCCTTGTTATCGTTAGAGACACAGGTCAGTACTGTTTTATGGCTCAGATGAATACCGGTAACCTGTAGAATGAACTTACCCCTGATATAGAAGGTGAAGATCTCGGAATATCTGTTTTGCAGCTATATGTGAACGTTGCAATAGCAGTGTCAGGAACATATTCGGTGCCAACCGTCCACGACAATATCGTTGCAAATAGAGGCAAAAAATTATTGCTCGTTGTTCACTGCTTGAACTGACCACTCACAGTTCGAGCTGTTCTAAATGCGGCGGAGGCCCGATCAACGCCAGCCGATAGTGCCTTGTGGCAACTAAATGTCCACGAGAAAGCATTGCCCAGCCGAGGTAAACACGATCACTCGACTTGTCCTTAAACAAGCTACCATTTCTGCTTCACCACAGCTCGTGCAATAGATCATAGGGCAAACGAACCACAACAGACATTCGCTGGAGGTCTTCGGCAACCCACTATTCACGAAGGCGTAGCTTCTTGGCAACGTAAGTCGGTGTAGTTGGTTGGTTAACCAGTGCTCACCGAGACGTTAGCGGTTATTAAACGCACTGGAAGTCCTGTTGGAGGATTTTTATTTGAGTACGCCGTTCACGACAAGATCGTCGATTCCTAAAGCAGTGGTGATTGGGCACGAGTCTCGCGTGCCTTGCGCGATAAAAAATGAAAGAAGCATTCATTCGAGGAGGCACTGAATCGAGGGATTGAAAAGTATTATTTGAACATTCCCACACCTGGTTTTCGTAGAAAAATTGTTAAATGAGTATGGCACCCAACTAGCGAGATCCAATCACTTACACTTCTATCCACACTACCCCAAACACGAACCGCGGGAATAAATGAAGTACACAAGGCTGTCGAGGTAAAGTATAGTTAGGTTGGAAGAAAACGACAACGACATTCATCATAACCCCCGCCACCCTCGACTGCTGATATATATCCTAGTGCACAAGATCCGAATCGAGCTCCACCTGTAGAAGAAACGACCTGAATATGAACCGTGCCATTCCGCAACTATGGTTTGGCCTAGTTGAACCATCGCTAAATCCATAATTAAGAACACCTACCCATGTCAGAGTAAGTCGATCGTGTTCCAAGAATAAACCGGACAAGCAGATGGGCGAAAATCGAGCACGGCAGACGGTAACAATGTAAGGACGAGTCGAGATGGAGCGTACATCGAAATGGTCAAAAGGCTTGCATAGAAAGTGGGTGGGTAAGTCGGGGTCGTAAATATTTTTTGAACGAGCGATGGCTCGTTGATTGAAGTCCAAGATGTATACATAGAAACGATTATGATCGTCGAGCGCTTGCCTTATTCCGACTTTATAGTTGAGTTCCCAAGGCTGGGCACAGCGAGGAAGAGCATAGGCTATTTTGCTGCCAAACACGCTGATTCGACAGCTTGGATGATGCCGAAAGCAGCACGTATACTGGGGTCCCCACTCCGACCAGGGAACTTCGACAGGCGTCTCTGAGTGCAAGACTTTTCCTGAGAAGATGACCATATCGATAACCAGAATAACGGGGCATGCGTTTGTGAGAGTCTCCAAAACAATTATTTGCGACTCCGGAGAGGGCACGTAGGCGGGCTCAAGATCTGGACAAGCCGTTGCACCATGGAACGATGGGGTGGCATGAAATAGGTAGTACGGCGCACGCACGGATTCCTGAAGGTGATACATGACTCGGCGCAGAGGTGATCCATGTTCTTCTAATGTGTACAAAGTTATGATGCCCTGGGTGTCGATGACAATAAACTTCTGTTCGTCGACTAGATGGAAACCCGCAACATCTTCACGTAAAGGATACTGCTTATGCTGAGCGGCAGGGTTTCAAAAGTAAAGTCAACTTACACTCTTCGCACGCCCTTTCCTCCAATCTATCACTTGTATAAACAGGTTGGGCCTCACTATTCCTGGTGGATCCAACATCGTGTGATAGCAAACAACTATACGATCCCCGCATATTACAGGGTCTTGCGTTAAAGTGACACGGTAACGGCCAGATTCCTCAAAAGAATGTTGGCACTTCAAGGAAGCATCCAAGGAATCTGGATGTGGCAGCAGGGATGGAGCCGACAGAAAATCCACCGAAAAGATATGGCGATTTTGCTCGGCACCGGTCACGATGCATATATCAGGAAAGGGGACTACGACCACAAGATCCTGAATAGGATCGACAACAAGCGCTCTCACCGATCTCGGCAACCGATCCTGGAAGAACTGCTCGTGTATGGGGAACGAATGAGAGAGTTTGATATTTGTGTTGCAGTCCCGAATGAAGATATTGCCATTGACCCACATCCACCAAATCCTGCATTTCATGCCATGTACCTCTGATGAGTGGTTCCCGACACGCACTGTATCTTCGAAAATAATACTGGCGTGGCAAACAGATGACCATAAGGTTGCCAATCTCTTGAGTGAGGACATCCTGCTGTCAACATCGATCGAATTTAGATTTCTTGTCTCGGTGAAGCCCTGAGCATAAAGCTCAAGCTTGTATTGGACGTGGATAGAATTCTGAGCTGCATTCCGTACGATTTTACACGTCTAGCCACAAATGGAAGTTAGCATAGGATAAACATGTATGATAATCACGGAAAGACCAGACCATTGCACAGCGACAAAGATCCCTGGGAGTAAGAAAGGATAGAATATGACATATCAGCTCTGTCGGAAGTGACAAGAATTCAATCGCAACCATCGTCGTCATGCGGTTGAACGCTGAAATTTGAAACTTGATACAAACGATCGTTGGTGCGATGCGGCCGCTAGCGTGCCGCCAGATTTCACAGTCCGTTAGGACTCCGCCTGATATCATTAGTAATGGACCGCATACCAAATTTAGAAAGTACAAAGTATTGATTGAGCCAAGTTTAACTAATCATTCCGCCCTCCATTGAGCACTTGTGCCCAACATTAGTACTACAGCTTTCTCAAATCATGGCCTCTTTGAATCTTCCGTTCTTGGTCTTCACAATCATTGCAACAACTGACTAGCAAAACTAGACATCAACACTGGTTTCGTGTTCATGGTGAGTTGGACACAGCCTGAGGATGCTGGCAGTGTACGACACTTGGTCTTGACTACTCTTGTGGCAGGGATTTCATCTTTCGAGTCAGATGGCATCATTATTAAATGCCGTCACCTTTTGCTCACACTGCTCGGTCCGTTAGCTCCTTTCGCCACCTGCTAATATGTCAGGACACCGAGCAACATAATTTCTGCACGCGCTAGGGCCTCTTCACCCGCGCATGGCTTACTATCCCTGACAACCGCGATTGAGGCGTTTCATCAAGCCCCGGTCAGAGCCCTGAGCCTTCATACCGATGCTCCCGAGCGCTATTTCTGTCAGTCGGCTCCGTGCGATAGGTACAGAATGAATTTTGTAAAATCTGTGGCTGAGGCTGTCGGATTGCCTCGTTCTATGAAAAGGTGACGTTGATGCCTCTCGGAACAGGTATTGTTCACGACTCACTGCCTATTCCGTTCATGAGAGTTATCATTGATTCGGCATGAACAGTGCTTTCACCGTAGAATTGACCCGATATGACTCGTACTGGTTGTCAACGGGGCCTCTCGCACTGTGCTTGCCAAGCAAAGTCATTCGTATAAATGGCTTGAAGACTTCAAGCATTTTGGATCTTTACAGTCCTTTAATCTTAACTTCATCCACACCAACACATATCTTTAACCTAATTTCATTACTATTATGTTGACTTCTTTTACTCGCTTCACAGTCGCTCTTGCTCTCACATTCTCTGTTTTCGGTGCTGCTATTCCAGCGGCGACAGTGACCGCCGATACCACCTCTACTGTTACCCCTGTTGGTGCTCTGTGGAAGAACAACGTTCATGAGAGGGTCACTGCAGCACCTGCACAAACAGCCATTGCAGAAGGTGATCTCTCAAACATGTCTAGTCGGAATCTTTTACTGACAGTCTCATCAGGCAGACTTGCTCCTTCCCGGCGGTCCGGTGAGCTCTGGGAGGGGATCGAGCACGAAGAGGTAGCACGAGACGGAGGGGCACCCGCTCGCAGATCTGGCGAGCTCTGGCGCGGACTTGAACATGTGGAGATTTCCACTTCCCCTGACGCTTGAGGTCGGTTCCTGTATGTGCCTCAAACCCTGGTTTAGGTCCTAATGCACCGCATCCAGTTATATTGCGTCACTTAGATATCAGTACTCTATCGGACATGAGCGCTGAGCAAGGATCCCCGCGTTCCGGCTGTGTACGCGGGCATACACAGCACAGTCGGCCAGGTTCACGCGGCCCTTTCTTGGCATAATATTACCTACATTCCTATAACTGTTTTTGGCCGATTGCCACTTTATAGCCACATACCGTACCTATCCTACAGCAGCTCGCAGCAAGCGCTGCGAGTGTACTCTATAACTCACACTCCGCTACTTTATCACTTCGATGGTTACTTACTTTATTCCAATAAGTTATTTGTGACGCACATATGTATCTGTAAAATTATATTTGTCCCGAAATCTCGTATAACTATTAAATGAATCGAAGATATTAACATAAACTGGAGGGAGGTTACATAACAATATTGGCGGAGCGCTGGCGGATGAATTATTCATTCCCCTATACTTGCATCGGACGGTATGTCCAATGACGTAGTGGCCCGCGTTATGATAATTAATTTGTGGTGAAACCCGGTCAGGTTCCAAACATGTGATTTGCATGGAACGCTTTCGAACTAGACTCGGATGGGCCTCCCAAGACCTCAAATGACCCGCAGAAACATGGTACAAGATTGATTCCAAACTACAGTCGACCAGGATATAAAACTCATCGCATCCAGTGAAATAGTAGCAACACTTCGAGCATCTACTATAAATCACCAATCAAAAAAAGAAAGGAAAGAAAACCCAGCTCCGTGCGTGGAAGGACGTGTCTAAGATAAATATATTCGTGTGATCACCAGGATATTTGAATAAATCAGTCAGCAGGGTATCACCCGTCGTAAACGGATGGGTATCAAGGCTGTTATAGAACTAATGCAAAAAGGGCCAGAAGTCCAGAACCAACGGAGGTCAAAGCGCTGAGAGGGCGGATGGACAAGGCACCACCGGAGGGAGCAAGACCCGCATTAGCAGCGCCAGCGGGAGAGTATGGAGAAGTTGTGGATTCAGCAGCCGCGGCAGGGGTTGTGGGCCTGTCAACGCAGATGTTAGCTTCACGCATGTCAATTGTCGACATGAAAACTTACAGAGTGCCAGAAACGGCAGATGCATTATGAGATGTGGTGCTGGTCAGGCATGACGAATCACTGCTAGCTCCCACCGTCATCTGGTATTTGTGTTAAATAAAATCCCTCATTGAATAAAGGAAAACACTTCACTCACAGTTCCACTCCAAGCCTCATTTCCCTGGAAGTCCTCGATGAAAAGGACAGCTGCAGTGCCGGCAGCAAGGGCGACGTTCCATTGATATGAAAGACCGGCCTGTTGACCAAGGTCAACGCTACATACCAAGAACGTAAGATCATATGAGCCAGAGGAGGTTCAAAGAAACACACAGGGCCTCGCCACAGAGGTCATCTGCGGGAGCTACAAGAAGGCTGTAGGGAGGGCTTGACGCTGTCCAAGTGATTTGAACACTTCCACACTAATTTCAAGTTAGCGCAAGTAAGTCAGCACCCTAAGAGGTCATGTATAGTTAGACGGATTACCTGAGTGAGGCTGGGAGTGTCAATCGTAAGGTCAGCAAATACGCCTTGGATGGCAAGTACGACAAAGAGAGTGACTGAAAAGAGTGTAGCGAACATATTGTGAATTCGCGTGTTCTGGTGTTTGTAAGGAGGGTCGGGGTATACGCGGAGGCGGTGAAAGTAGGAGAAGAGAGAGATGGAGGGTTCCGGATGGCATGCCTCAACTTGTCAAGCATACAATTAGAACCCCGCTGCATTCACCACCTCAAACATTTTTCATTGTTACCTGCAGGTTACAATGCGCAAGTACTATCAAATCTGGTCAAGCCAAAAGCGAGGACGCTACGTACAGGGATGGGCTGGGCCCTGCTATTGTTCGGTGCCGGTGAATATTGAGCTGGGTGTTCTACATTATGTAAGGTTGACTTCAACACTTCAAGATGAACAAAGATCTACAGTGGACACAGCCCTCCTAACTCTCGTTTAAATCAGTGCATACATTTTTTCTCTCATCCATGTCTAGGTTTGCATGGGAGGGGTTTTCTGATATGTTCTTGTACGTACTATGGATATTCTACAGTTCGCAGTGTCACTTTTGACCGAGAAGGCATCAAATCATGATGTAGTCACGGCGGTCTTTGTGGCGCTGCCGGAAGGTCTAGTACTGGACATCTTGTGTTTGATGTCTGAGTATCTTCTTCAGCTTTAATTATGAAAATCACAATCAAGAGTTGAGTCAGCCACACCCCGAGTTGGGGCGGCTCAGCGCCTACGGCCCGCAGGCCTGAGCGTTTAGTGAGTTGAATCTTGCTTATAGAAATAACAATCAATAACTAATCTACCTCTGTGAATCGTGAATCAAACATGTGCATAGTATGTACTGCATGTGAGTTCAATAATCAATTCGCTCATCTTCGTTACTACTGACGCTGGGGATGGACTTGAATGGGATAGCGCATGAAGTACCATGACATAGACACTCAGAGAACTACTGGCCCGTCTCCAAAGAAATGCACAAGTTTCCACAACATTACAGTCCTGTCCTTTTCGTGGGCGACTTTGTGGGTCCTCACCGGGACTTCTATTTCCTTGCCTACCAATATCATTATTATTCTGTGAAAAAGTTTCAACGTTGAACAACAACTAAACCAGCATTCATTGTTAGTCCCTGGAGGAATAGAAATATGCGACCTGTTGCAGGTACGCTCAAGTATCCACCCATTACAAACCTATTCCAAGACTTTACTGAAGTTCATATGCATTTCCGCTGGCCACATAATCCATCCCCAAAGAAAATCCTCAAAGAAATCGAAGAGATCCTGACAGATGCTCTTACAATACTGTCCTGTAACACAGACCTGATCACTGACGAAGAACAAAAGTCATCCAGCCAGGAGTTCAGCAGGTGCCGTGCATATATTGTATTGTCTCGTATGCTACCTTCTCATTTCAGAAAGGCTCATAAACGTTCGTGTCGAGTTGAACAAGTACACGGCGTACCACAGGTTGACCGAGGTACGGGATGAATGCAAGGTTTTAAAACAGCGCCTCAAAGTTTGACTTCTTCTGCTTTGAATGACAAGTAATTGATGAGGTCCAATAGCAAGCATGCGCGACGCAACGGGAAAAAAACTTCAGGATGGGATTCCTTGCAGCGGCCGCAGGTACTTGAAATCACAGCTGTTTTTCAACGATGGTCATAACTAAATCCTGTCACTGCAGCATGTGAAGTACCCGCAGTGGATACTGGAACTAGGACGTCTCATGAGATCTGAGTCTTGTCTCGTTTGGCCTGCCTCATTTAGAGTTTCCCTTGAGACACGCTTTCTTTCAATACTGGAATAATTGATGGACAATAGTAGATAGTGTGCGTATGTGGGCATATATTAGCATCTTGAAGCGATACCTGTGATTAATTGCTCTTGTTACTCTATTTTGTTTGTCTCGAATAACCTACTGATGCGAAGCTCCGGGCCGCAACTGACTCAGAGCTTGATCTTGACGGATCTAGTCTGTGACTGGGGTCGAATGTAGTTGGACTATAAAAATGCGGTGCCACTTTTATGAGGTCATGGCGATGCGAAGATGTAACACATTGACCACCGAACGATGTTAGATCGCGTTCCAGAAACTGAGACAAATTTATCGCCGAAGGTCACGTCCTTGGACTACATACGCACAGGATATTTTAGAATCTTTACAGAAAGGCTCGACATTCGCAAGACATTGTTGACATTCAACGGTATATGAGTAATGATAAATCTTACACCCTCACACTCAAAGTTTGCTCGTGACCTTTCCAGCAGCCTCGGCCAACTTCCGCCTCTTCGTCATCCTGCCCAGTGAATCAGTATCCTATCATACCATTAAGGATTGCACAAACCCTGAATGCTCAATCACGCTCGGCTCCATGCCAACACCAACTTGGAAAGCACCCGTGCGCTCATCTAGAGGTACGTAATCACGTGTGGATGGGCCAAGGTAAAGTTGTCGAGGGCGCCAGATCTTGACTCCCGATGGAGAAAGCATCATCTGCATATGGGCGACTAGTGAGTCGGTGGAATGGAAGAAGACGAAGGGCATACGCACCTGTCGCCAATGTGCAACCCAGCCCACAACTCTGGGTACAACGAACAGGACTGGGAAGAAGTCCATCGGGAAACCTATCCGTTACCGTGTTACATATCTTCCGTCTTCGTACAATACTGGCACTTACCCATTGCACGGTAGATCAACCCGCTGATAGATAAAAGTCAATTCATGTCAATGATTGGACAAAGATAAATTTTACCTCCAGAAATCAACGTTCGGAGCTAACTTCCTCGATACGAAGTAATCATCCTTCAGTGCTGCATCATGCAGAGCCATCGCAGTATCAAGCAATGGATCACGACCAGTCCTTGATCCCAATATCAATCCCACAGTTTCGCCGTAATGATGAACACTTACACAGCAAACACCTCATCAGCCACCTTACGAATGATAAATGAGCGTGGATCAGACTGCGGATTACCAAAAATCATCAGGACAGCAAACAATAGGAGAATGACTACGCACAGTTTTATATACTCTGTGGCCGAATCCACTTAGCACCTTTTGGCGCTTCTTTACTGCATCTAAAAAGGCAGGGACGTTCTTGGGACTTGATAAAGATGTGAGGAGACGAACAAAAAAATAGTTGCTATAAAAACGGACCTGCCAATGGAAAGAAGCATCCGAATAACAGCTTCGTTCGCACCTCCGTGAAGCGGGCCGCTGAGAGGGGAGCCCGTCAGTATCGACATGAAGCGAAAGCTCATAAATGAACAAAAAATGGCAAGGTACGAGTAGAAGTGCATTGAAGGCAACTCCACCTCGAAAAGCCTCGGGAGGCAGGGTCAGTAGGACGCTGGACAGTACTTACTACAGTGACGCACAGCCTGCCGCAACGGCGCTGAACGGATCGGGTAACGACGACCCAGTCTGGAGTACGGTTGTCGAACTCGCGTTCATCTCGTGGTCGGCATGGAGGGTAAAAAGGATGTCAAGTGCCTTTGCAAGAACAGGATGTGGCTTGTTTGAGTGAGACTCTGACAGGTGATCTGTAGGTGAGAGATGGTCGAGCTGGTAGAGGAACCTTGCATGTGAAGAGTTTAATATATAATGATGCAAAACTAGTGAAATGGTTACTAACGACTCTGTATAGCTCATTCCTGTTGGAGGCACAACAAAATCACGGCCCTGGCGGACACGGTATGCCATGCTACATGTACTATTTATCAGCGAACGAAGAAGTGGACAACTACTAGTACGCACGCAGCTAATGTGGTAGCTTTACCGATCAGCCTGAATATTTGCCTATCCATATTCTGGAGTGCAACAGGATCACCCTTGGCAGCTTTGGTGAACAAATCTTGCCCTATAAAAGGTCACCAAAATGAGGGAATACTCCAGGTTAACTAACTCACCCTGCAGACTTGGATTTGCCTCCCCATAGTAGCTTCCCAAGTATGCAAAAGCACTTGTAAGCATCGACATGGGGTGAGCATCGTACCTAAATGAGCGGAAGAATCCTTCTGCATCAGAGTGTATTGGCCCGTGGAGGAGAACTTCGCTAGTGAAGTGGGACAATTGGGATGGACTGGGCAACGCGCCATATATGAGGAGGTAAGAAACCTCAAGGAAGCTGGAGCGTTCGGCGAGTTGCTCAATTGGGTAGCCTCTACGAAATTTGATGAGTGGTATAGTGACAAGAGAAAGATGCGTGCGTACCTGTACCGCAATATCCCATTGTCGCCATCAATATATGTTATACGACTCTCTATCACGGTTGTATTGAGAAAACCTCTATCGGCGACACGTAAACCGCGTTCTGTCTCGTCTTCGGGTCTGTCATTTGGACCCGGAGCAGCACGAATGCCCTTGAAGAAGTTCGCAGGAATCGAGTTGTGGGTGATCCTGCACGGTGTCAATCGAAGTCAAAATTCTGAGGAAGAGGGACGCACGGGACGGTGTATTCCTTCCCAGTGCGGTTGTCTACAACTCTAAGGGACTCGTCTCGCTTGAGCTCGGATGCAGGAAGTTGTTTGCCCATGTGAAGTTGAGAGGAGGATACAATCGGACGCTACTTAGATGGATGACGCGGAACAACTAAAACAAGCTTACGTCGGACGCGAGCAGCCTTGTGATATTCGCATCCCGAACTCAGTTAAGTTCCTATTAGGTTTTACCGGATGACAGAAGCGCCGCCGTCGATTTCACAAGCTTGCCGCTAACGTAGTCCGACAAGGTCACACTGGTCACGGGACCGGGAACATGGATGTGAAATTTCACATACTGACCTCTATAGGCTCAACGTTGCAACACTCATCGATGGCTAGTAGTACTCAAGCGCTTATAAGAGACGGTCTTCGCGCTGCCTCTTACGTATCCTTGTGACCTAACATATTTCATCACTCTCGAATAATCAAAGTAATCTGACTCTGTACAGCCGTTCAACCCACTACTGCAGAAAAACATGGTATCGTTCAAGGAGCAATCACCGAGCTCAATCACAAACGTTGCATTATCTGTGCATGATACCACGCTTGGTCCATTTTCCAGCATCGTCGAGAGCCACCGTCACAGAGACGCAGCTCCGCCTGCTCAACTCAAGAGCTTCAATTAGACTAGCGATACATATCCTAGCTTGGCATGCCTGACGATAACGAAGAGGAAGTCAATACTTTGCAGCCATTCTATACTTACAAAAACGGACGTGCATAGATTTAATGCGCACGCGTAACACTACCAAACCTTCCAAAGAGAGTTTCTCCCACTCCAAGCCCCACCACAAGGGAGAATATGAAACCTAGCTGGAACGTCCTGTCCACGCCCATCACATCAACAGCTCGACGACCAAAAAGAGCGACACGACGTACATAATTGTCAGCATGAAGAGGTAATCCAGTAGCGTCTGCGCTACAAACATGACCCCACGTGAGATGTCATGCGCAGGAATAAATGGGGGAGTGAAGCGCTTTATGAATCCAATGGGAGGTGTTCGAGTTGGTAGAGTATTGAGTTTGTCCGACGCGATGATAATCGCCCTGATCATGCGTAAGAAATAAACTATGCAAAAGAAGGAAAATAACGTACTGTTGGCTCCAGTGGAATTCCATCACTCCTCGGCAGGCCACTATCCAGCGCTCGATCACCGCCAACATAAACAGTGCGAAACATGTGCCAACCATGGCTCCCGAGCTCTTAGAAACCCAGCCAAGGAACCAAACTGTATCCAGGCCTGTTAGAAGAGCTCATTGTATGTAGGTGAGAAGATATAACCCACGAGTGTCTCCTGGCGTGAAGTGCAGATACGACAGCATGTTCCCTACGGCAAGAGTCATGCCATCGTCCATGAACATAACCATGCCATTGTATGCGAGACAGATTTGACTCGAACACAAGAGACATATTGCCAATGATTTCCAGTTCATCTTGTAGGCGTTTACAGGTATGTGCAGCAGGCCAAACAACCAATTGACTATCCGTGGGAACTGCCTTCCCCTAGCGGAACGACGTGGGGCCGACCATAATATAGTTGATCTTTCCTGGGGTGCTAGTAGGTGATAGATAGAAGACGGAATCATCCCAGGTCGTCGCAAAAGAATGGAGACAAACAGGGTGTCAAGACGTAGACAAATTGGGCTTCATGAGAACTACCGTACTCTCGCTCATATTGGTCTGCATCTTTTTTTTTATTTTTATTTTTTTTTAATTTTAAATCAGGTTTATTGTCCTCTGGGGTCGTAGACCCTATGTTGGACTGAGCCCTTTACTTGGGGGGCTTGCTCCCGTGTATCTATCGTAGGTAATTGTGTATCTGATGTATTGTATAGGTTGAACGCGTACTCCGTCAGCATAGTGTCGGGCAAAGGCCGACGCTGATTTCGTACAAAGGGATGTGTGGGGTGAAGTGAATGGTTTGGGGTGGTAGAGTGGGACTTGGTGCGCATCTTTCTTGTCTTTGATGCGTTTGTGGTTGTTCTTCGTCTCTCTTCCTCCTGTTGGCCTCTTCCTCCTACATTGGCTTTCTCGTCCTGCGATAGCCTTCCCTCCAGTCTCGGAGTGTTTTTGTGTGTTAGTACATGTGTTAGTACACGTTTTGCGTGTTATACAGTGTGTGATGCGTTGTTCTGTTTCTATTGTGCGTGTTGGTGCTGTTACAGTTGTTGCGTGCGTGAATTGAATAATTTAACTGAGCGTGATCTCACCGAATGTTGGTTTTAGTCTTCCTGTGCTATTGATGAAACGTATTAGTGGTTCTATTGCTTTCTCGGATGTGAGGATATAGGTTAGGGAGTTTGCTTTGCGGCGTAGGGCGTTCGCGAATATGTGTCTTTCTCTGGCGTATTGAGGGCAGTCGAATAGATAGTGATCAATTGTTTCGTTTCTTCCTGGGCAGATGGGGCAGTGCGGTGATGGGCTTTTTCCGATGCGATGGAGGTGCTGGTTTAGTGGTATGTGTCGAGTGCGAAGTTGCGTGTAGACGCTGGTGGTCTGCATCTTGACAATCCTGGGGCACACCATCTGGATTCTGTTTCACCGTACAATTCTGGTTTCAATGTATGGATGTCGAGTGCACGGTTGCGAGTTGACTTGACATGTAAGAGGCGCCGCAAAAGTCGCACACAATGTGCATTATGTTGTTGGGCAGGTTGACAGAAGTGCAACATTATCACGATGGCCCATTCGCTCCCAAGTAAATCGTATATCTCGTAGTCGAGGACCTGTAATACTCTGTGCTAATTTGGCGGAGCTTCGAGCTGCAAGAAATCGAAGGAGATGCAAAACTGGTGGGAATTGAAATTTGAAAGAGCACAACTCGATCTTATTAGTGAGGCATTTTAGCGTATCGTGGGAATTTGGTGCCCTGTCTCTGCCAGTGCGTTGCAAATTGCAAAAGATATTTCAGAAGTACGGAGGTAACTATGTGGGATGAACAATAGAGTTGCTTCTATTTAATAACTTAAGCAAGCACCACGACGAAACTTGGAATGAACAAAAACAAACTCCCCTACAGACTACCCGCCCATCGCAAAACAATCAGATCGAGAATGTCCTGCACTAAACGCCACTGTTAGTTTCTACATCGACGCGGTCCAAAAAAGGAAAGCAATTGAAGTCATAGTGCTTGTCGTATCGGAGTCTGCCACGAGTTTTGCATGATATTCTCGAACACTAAGGATGAGGCGTGGTCCCAGCACAGACAGCTGCATCGTCGCGGAGATTATAGAGAAACCATAATAAATCTGAACGTCCAGGAGAAATATGTCCTATAGAATTGATGTATCATGGGCGTACTTACAAGTCGGTGACAGATCGACATACCGCCAAGAGCGTTGGACAGAGTAGACCGATATTGAAGCAAGCAAAAGCAAAAAAACTAGCACGTGCACAACGTGAGCGAAACAGGATAACTACATCCAAATTATGAGCTCACCCCGCAAAGTAACCCACATGAGTTTTCATTAACACTGTAAAACAGTCCCCGATAACACCTCTTGTTGGGTGTCTTCGCAGTTCTCGGAAGTGTTTCACAGCGATCCAGACTGCGAGACACAGTGCAATGACTTCCCATACAGTGACAAGTATCAAACTCATGGAATTCAAAAATAGGGAATCTCCCGGATAGTCTATGGTGCAATGATAGGTGCCGGAGAGAACAAGTTCCTCTGGTACTTGACAATGAGCCTGATGCACTCGAACATTTCATGCATGATTAAAGCTTACCTCCTGAATCCTGCGTCATTGTTATTGCGACCATGACTGCATTGGCAATTCTGATGGCCAGAAAGATGACAACGAGAAATATCAGCACCTTTCTGGATCGTTGATACATAGCATGCAACCGAGAAATCATGATGACTTGGATGATATTTCAATCAAGTCAATATCGCGGAGGCGTATAGTAGCTCACCGCCTAGTATTACATTTACAACGTCAAACAGCCAATCAATAGCATCGGCCATGTAATGGCCTGATGAATCCAGTGATATTGGTTATCAGCTTCGGAGGATCACAGGCTCGCAACAAACTCACAACTACAATAGGAATCATTATATTAAACCAACGAATTGTTCGAGAATCTCACTCACCCCTACACGGTAGTTCAGTTGTTCGGACGGGAATGGAAGGCACAAGTGTGGAATGCTTACTGCATCTGTCATCGAAATTGTTGGAGTACTGACTGTATGCTCCCTGTTACCAGAAAGAAACAGAGCCCATGCGAGGAGACATACACAACATCCTGATCCTAATCGTGAGATATGGGTAATGAGCGCAGCACCTATGATTCAGACGTAGAAAAACGTACACGACAAATCCTATTCCAAGATATCGTGCCTAGAATATGTTCCCGTTAGTACAACTTGCTAACCACGCTTAAAAACACAAGCTACATACAATGATATACAAAACGGTCATTAGGGACCAGCGTCGTCCCTGTCGCGAATTAGCTGTGGCATTTTCACATCGCTCTTTTCATGTGAGAGTCCGCTCACCCAGATCAGTTCCACCTGTAAAACTGTTGTCAACAAGATGGTTGCTCCTGTCATGGTGTCGACATACCTCTTGTCCGAACGTAAGTACTAAAATCCCATAACGTCAATGGTCTTTTCATACTTAATCTTGCTCACCCCAGTCGTATATTACCGCAGCACAGGCGGCAACTACGAAACCGCAGTCAGTTTTGATAGAGTCAGCATGGTCATCATGCGGCTAGCATTGAACAAACCTGCAAAATAGCTGGTGATAAGACTCGCGTTGATGAATGGCCACCAACTGGGATCATTCGAGACTAGGGTCATACTATTAGAGGATGGAAGCCTGAGTGAGTGAGGGGGAAATTTGGTAGATGTGTAACGATTGCATTCGCGCAAGTTGCCGGGGAACGGACGTGTATGTAAAGCCCGGTTTACTGCGCAACACTGGTTGACACATTGGAGCTCCACCTTGTGACACCGTTCGCCACCCGGTACACCAAAGGCAGATGCAAAAATGGTGAAAGTGGTAGAGCGCGTGAACCACAGCAGGATGAATAATAGAGTTGCTTGTATTTAATAACTTAAGCAAGCACGACGACGAAACTTGGAATGAACAAAAATAAACTCCCCTACAGACTACCCGCCCATCGCAAAACAATCAGATCGAGAATGTCCTGCACTAAACGCTACTGCTAGTTTCCACATGGACGTGCTCCTGGAAAGCAATTGAAGTCATAGCGCTTGCTGTATCGGAGTCGGCCACGAGTTTTGCATGATACTCTCGAACGCTGAGGATGAGGCGTGGACCCAGCACAGAGAGCTGCACCATCTCGAAGATTAGAGAAACCATAATAAATCTGAACGTCCAGGAGAAATATGTCCTATAGAATTGATGGATCATGGGCGTACACACAGGTTAGTGACAGATCGACATACTGCTGAGACTGTTGGAAAGAATAACCCGATATTGAAGCAAGCAAAAGCAAAAAAACTAGCACGTGTAGAACGTGAGCGAAAAAAACAAACAACATTCAAATTACGAGCTCACCTCGCAAAGTAAATCACATGAGTTTTCATTAACACTGTGAAACAGTCCCCGATGATACCTCTTGTTGAGTGTCTTCGCAGTTCACGGAAGTGCTTTATAGCAATCCAGACTGCGAGACACAGTGCAATGACCTCCCATACAGCGACAAGTATCCAAGTCAAGGTACTCAGAAATAGGGAATCTCCTGCATAGTCTACGGTACAATGATAGGTGCCGGAGAGAATGAGTTCCTCTGGTACTTGACAATGAGCCTGATGCACTTGAACATTTCATACATAATTAAAGCTTACCCCCTGAAGCCTGCGTCATCGTTATTGCGACCACGATCACGCTGGCGATTCTGATGGCCAGAAAGATGACAACGAGGAATATCAGCACCTTTCTGGATCGCTGATGCATAGCATGCAACCGAGCGATCATGATGACTTGGATGATATTTCAGTCAAGTCAATACCACGGAGGTGTGTAGTCTAGTAGCTCACCGCCCAGTATTACATTTATAACGTCGGACGCCCAAGCAACAGCTTCGGTCATGATAAGGCCTGACGAATCCAGCAACATTGATTATAGGCTTCAGAGGATCACAGGCTCGTAACAAACTCACAACTGTGGGGATCATTACATTGAACCAACGAGTTGTTCGAGAATCTTACTCACCCCTACACATTTATTCAGTTGTTTGGACGGGAATGTAAGACATCAGTGAGGAATACTTACTGCATCTGTCATTAAAATTGTCGGAACGCTGACTGTATGCCGCCCGTCAGAAGAAAGAAAGAGATTCTATGTGAGAAGACATACGAAATATCCTGATGCTGATTGTAAGAGATAGGAAATGAGCGCAACACTGATGGCTCGGACGTAGAAAAAACGTACACAATAAATCCTATTCCAAGATATCGTGCCTAGGATATGTTCAAGTCAGTACAACGTGCTACCCACACTTGAAAACACAAGCTACGTACGATGAAATACAAAACGGTCATCATGGACCACCGTTGCCTCTGCCGCAAATCAGTTGTCATATTTTCAGATCGTTCTTTTCATGTGAGAGTCCGCTCACCCAGATTAGTTCCACCTATAAAACTGTTGTCAGCAGGATGGTTGCTCCTGTCATGGTGTCGACCTACCTCTTGTCCGAACGCCAGTACTAGGAGTCCCATAATGTCAGTGGTCTATTCATACTTAATCCTGCTCACCCCAATCGTATATTACCGCAGCACAGGCAGCAACTGCGAAACCACGGTCAGTGTCATCACAGTCATCGTGCGGCTGGCTTTGAACAAACCTGCAAAATAGCTGGAGATAAGACTCGCGTTGATGAATGGCCACCAACTGGGATCATTCGAGACTACAGTCATACTATCAAAGGATGGGTGTGAGCGAGCAGGGGAACTTAGTGAACGTATAACGATCGCATTCGTGCTTGATATACCGCCTGTCAGCACTTACATAGCCGAAGTGAGATTTGAGGCATAATATATTATTGATCAAAGTGTTTCAGCATGAATGAAGTAGAAAGGACATGTGCATCCAAAAATATATCAATGAGATCAAAGTGGAAGTTGTTGATAAAATTGGAAAGCAGTAACTCACGCGGAGTGTTTCAACGCCCCAAAACATCGAACTATTCGTGATTTGGCAGCGTGCTAGTACGACATTGGAGGTATCTTTGCTACAGCAGAGATCCCACCTCAGCCCGTCAACGATATCGTTTCATTGTTCAAGTGGAGCTTTGAACAGTGCCCAATTGGTAGGTTGCCCTAGTAACAAACGCTTCCCTCAAGGTCAGCAAAGTTTTTTGACCTTGAGAGAAATCTGCTCCAGTTAGTACAAATGCAGCCAAAAGTACATACACACGTCGTATCCGATTCCCTGTCATAAAACACGATCAACGCGTATAGCGACAAGGGCAGTTGTACAGGGAAAGTGTAAGGTTGTACAGAGAGAGAACGATCGAGATGGAAGTGGTGTGGAGATGAATGAAAGCAGCCGGAATGAAAGAGATGAAAAAGAGTCAATGATGGTGTACGCTTGAATGAGAAGTTCAATAATGTGTGATGACTCCAGTTCAGAGGTCCATAAGTAATAACGGAATGGCATGGATGCACTCGTGAATAAAAGATCAAACTCATCTACGAGTTTGAGAAGCGAACAACCAATTGGGAGAGGGAGAATCGGAGAGAAATCTACCGTTCGTCGAAAGAATTCCCTCCATCTGTGAAAAAAAACACGCGAGGAGATCCAGAGACCGATACTGAGATAAAGAATCCAAAAAGTAGGAAGTGTGAACGGCGCGTTTCATGGTACGAGCGAGAGAGACGGTGGTCACTCAAAGTGGGGAACGAAGGTCAGTAGCGCAGGGGTGAGCGGGGATGAGATAGGCAAAGGAGATAGGAGGGAGGCCAGAGTATGGGGTGTGGCAGGCGAACAGGACGAAGAGAAAAAAAACTCGCAAATAAGCGAATGACGACGCAATTTGCAAAGGCTCAATGAAGATGTGACCGATTGAAGAAGCAGACAGAAAGTACTCGACTTGAAGTGAGAAGGTAGCGCGTACAGAGTCCTCACTTTGCAAAACAAAGATTCAACACACACTGTGTGAGGCAGGAGACGAAGATAGATAGCCGTTCCTTCTACTGTGGCTGTACCGTGACGTGCTTCGCGTCGTCCTCAGGCTTTCGAACTCCGACATTAGCCTATCGTGTCTAATGTTCTTGATCTGTATGATATGTCTGGCTCAGATGAGTCGAGGCATACGTCAAACTGGAGTCACGAGCTCTCTTATATACAAATGTTTGTTGCAATCGCGGTGCAGTCCAAGTTCAAATGTCTTGGATTTGCACCGCTTGAGCTGCGGGTTCAACTTGACTTGACTCCTATCTTACTTTCCTTCTTTCATCATGTCAACCAGGACTTACCCCGCATTCTGCTCCCTCAACCAGCCTGAACCAGAATTGCTGTCAGTGCCAGTCCAGGTTCCTATTGACCAGGCCATAAATATATATCCCATCTTTGATGAGATAGCTTGGCACCAGAATCTCATGGTCCCACTTTTTGAACATTTCCTTGGTGGTAAAGCGCCATACTACAGCAACACGGCTTTTCCACCGGTTGGAGATCTTCCATTAATCACTCAGCAGAACATGTCTCCTGGCGAATCATCCACTCCAGCTCGCAGGACTGTTTCTTCTGATGGATCATATGCTCCGACTCACGAGCTGGCTGGACAAGTACGATCAAAACGTACTAAACCTCGCGTTGTTCATGCCTGCGATGAATGCCGCAATAAGAAGAAAAAAGTGAGCAGCCCTCATCACTATCATATCCGGCGTACCTCTGACAATAGAGCTAAGTGTTCCGGGGAGCAGCCACTGTGCCTCAGTTGCCAAAAGGCAGGAAGGGTCTGCACTTGGACACCCATAAAAACCTCGAAAACTCGCCCCTGTCTTAACCATGGTGTGGCAAAGTTGCATCGACCACCATCTTATATAGGCGAGCGGAACTCCATCACTAGTAGGGAGCTGCACATCGCCGCACCAAAACCAATATATCCCATCAAGCTTCATGATATGCAGGGTGCAGCTACTTTGGCATCTGCCATGCGGAATCCTGAAGCAGCGAACTCGCCTTTGGGAGTTGAGTTTCCGGCGCATATAGCCACCCGTCAGACACGGGATGTTGACTTCGACTGGAGTGACTTGGGTTCGTCTGACTTCAGTCAGGAGTATATTCTGCCGCCTCCCACCTGCCCTCCATGTTTTGATGACATCTTGTCTGGTGTGCATCCTCTTCACCCGCGGCGCCAACAACTGCGCAATGAAGATATCTACCGCCGAGCCCTTTCCGGCCAGTGATATCTGGCAAGACGCATTCCTGTCAGTTTTCGTTCGCCCTACTTTGGACTGCGGTATGGACGCTATCGCACTTTGGTGATCATCTACGTTATGGAATATGGATATGGATACTTATTACACATACGCTTCTGCGATGGACTACGATATGGACATTGCACGTTCATAGACACTTTGCTGATGTATATAAAAGAATCCCAGAATCAACTGACCTCGCATTTGAAGCTATGCGAGATAAATTTAGCAGCTCATCTCGAGCAGCAGCAACATGCGCAGTTTGACCATCTCCATCTACTGGCTTGAGGGCGCAACACTGAATGCATCCTTACCATAATCCAAGAACTGAGCCAATCGTACATGAGAAACGTCCTGAATATGAACTGAACTAGATCGAGCCTGCGGTTTAATTATGCGTATGTGGAATTCCCGAAACCACTACAGCGACTTTTCTCTATGCCTTTCAGGTTCCAAGCCAACCTCCATAGATATGGGTGAAACAACCTGAATATCAACGAAACCAACAGGTAACTATGATTTTGCCATATTAGTAAATCATCGCCGTGTCTCGAATCACAAAAACCACTCACCCTCGTTAAAGTAAGTCGATCTTGTTCTAAGAAAACCCTGTCAAAGTGGCGCATCGGAAAAGGCTCGGCGCAGACAGAAGCAATGTAAGGACGGTTAAAGGCCAGGTCTTCATCAAAGCACGACTGAGCAAACCAGCCAGGCTTGCGTATCACAACTTTCGGCGAATCGGAATCGTGTGTATTTTCTGAGCGAGCAACGAGTCGCTTATTGAAGTCCCAGATGTGTATGTAGAAGTGTCCCTCGGGGGAGAGCGCTTCCACCCTTTGACCAGGTTCAGGAGTACGATGTCGAGGAAGGGCATATGCCATTTTGCTACCGAACACACTGATTCGATGGCTTGGATGATGCGGAAAGCACCATGTATACTTGGGTCCCCAGTCTGACCACGGAATCTCAACAGGTGTCTCTGATCGCATGGCCTTTTCTGAAAACATGGCCATATCAATGACGATCATTACGGGCCATGAGACAGGGAGAATTTCCAGAACCATAATTTGTGACTCCGGAGAGGGCACATAGCTGGGCATCAGCCCTGGGTGAGCTACTGTACCGTGGAACGATGGGGAGGCATGAACAACACAGTATGGCAAGATGGATGCCGAATCTGCGGATAGATAATGGCCAAGTCTCAGAATCGGCAGGAGATACGTGACTCGACGTCGAGGTGAGCCATCAAGTCCTTGTAATGTGTACAAGACTATATGACCTTTTGAGTTGATGATAAGCATCGTGTGTTTGTCGACTAGACGTAAACTGGTATACAATTGCTCTCCTGGTTCCCATAAAGCATGCTACTTGAACTAAGCGGCAGAGTTTTCAAGAGTAGAGTGGACTTACTCTTTTGACATGTCCTTTCTTCCAATCTATGACTTGTATGAACATGTTGGACGTGAACATGTCCCATAAAGTGCGATGTCTCGTGTGATAGAGCACAACTATACGATCTCCACAGATCGCAGGCCTACAAAGAATATGGGCAGCGTAGATATCAGGTTCACAAGTATGTCTGCACTCCAACAAAGTGCACGCAGAGTCCGGATGCGGAAGCTGGGATGAAGCCAGCCAAAAGTCGACCCAAAAGACAAGTTGATCTTGCTGAGCATCGTCCCAAATCAATGCACGAGGCGATGAGATTGCGACTACAAGATCCTGCAATGGGTCGACAACAACTGAATGCCTCATCAAGTTGTGTGTGTGTGACTGTTTGAACAAGCCATGGTCAGGCCACACTTGAGGGGGTTTAGTCTTTTTCTTGCAGTCTCGGATCAAAAGATCGTTCATTCTCCACACCGATAAAGTCCCACATTTCACGAACTGTGGCTGGATGGACTGTTCGTCTTGAGCAACTACATCTTGGAAAACGGTATTGACATGGAAACCGGACCGCCACAAGGATGCCAAGTTCTTGAGTGAATGCATCTTGCTGGCAACGCCGATGGAGTTTGCGTTCGTAGAATCGGTCTCATTGAGGCCTTGTGCATAAAGCTCAAGCTTGTATTGGATGTGGACCGAATTTTGAACCGCATCCCAGACAATTTTGCAGGTCTAACGTGATTCATTGAAGAAGTTAGCATGGCAGAAATACAGAACACAGGGAAAGAGCAGACAATTGCACAGCGACAAATGTCCTTGGGAGTGAGGAAGAGTAGAATGTGATATATCAGCTCTGTAGGAAGCGACGATAAACCAACCGCCATGGTGATGATTTTGAAGAAAAGGTCCTCAACGCGAGTTAAAGCTTCATGGGCCATGGCAAGTTCCAAGTGCAATTATGTAATGTTAGCCACGGTGTCCTGGCAAGTTTTGTTTCGTTCATGTACTTATAATTGACCCCGATGTCGGGAATCGTGTATACTCTTCGCTGAATTAAGGCAAAATTAAGGTGCAACAAACCATGATGCATGATGGCCGCTTCAAATACAAGGTATCGTGAGCTTTTGCTGTACATATCCTCGCTCCAGACTATTGACTACTCGCTGGCAGCCTGCTTCTTCTCTCGTGAAAGCCAGCCTAGTATCGTCGTGACCAATCTCAGTAGGGAAAATAGGAACAGATAAAAATCTCACCTCTCATTTTCTGATCGTGAGCCTTTTGCCGTTCACGGTCCATCGCTTTCTGACGCACAAGCTCTGCGTCGGCCATGGGCGCCTCTGAATGATGAATTTCAGTAGTACATATTCGTTGGTCAACAATATATCCCGAAAGAGAATTCAAAAAACCACACACCGTTGGGAGCGACCTTCTTGATCTCGTTGAGAGCTATCTCAGCTTTCTCGAAAAATCCAAGTTCTCCAAGTGCCTTTGCTTTTCGGAAAAGTGCTTTAGAATTAGCTGCGTTTTTGCCCAGAGCCTACAAAACTAGCCTTAGCGAGAGAGATTTGCGTTGGAGGGCAACAAACCTTGTCAGCAGTATCCACTGCCCGCTTCCAGTTCTCTTGTTTAATATGGCAGGCAGACATATTGGCGTATACTTTCTCCAGAATCATATCTGCCTGTCGAGCAAAGTCCTCCTGTTACCTTTTATCGATCGACGGACTTCGGGTTCGTACCTCAGTCGTTACGTCTTTTGCACCAGCAGCTTGGTCTACTGCTGACATCGATGACGAAGACGATGGGACAGCCAATCCAAGAGATTTAAGGGCGTTTCTGGAAGATCAAGGGTTCGTAAAGTATGAACATGAGTTAACATAGTGCAACCATACTTATCGATGCCGTGAAGATACAGAAGCGTCTTCACGCAGTAGCTACGTCAGAGGTCGTCTGTACATCATACAAGTCTTTGGTCATATCCTCACCTCATGGTACGATCGCAATGCTGTACGCGATATAAGGATCACCTACTAATTAACAATGCCAAGGATGCGACACTTACCACTCTTGACATCTCCTACTTTGAACGCAGCATCACCAGTGTCTTTCTTCGAGCGCGCGGTGGCCAACTTTGACTCTACAGTAGATAATTCCGCTTGCGTGGGTACTTTGACGTTTGCATCGCGGAGGCTATCCTGCACGACACCAGGTGATGAAACCGACTCTATGATCTCCGAGGCCTGAGTAGTTGAGATAGAGGTATCTGGAGTTGACATCGTTTGGGGAATTAATGGTAGGATAGAGAAATTTAAGAGTAGTGATTGTAAGACTTTAAGTAGTAGAAATTTGGGAAATCGAAAGGCAGTAACTGACCTTTTAGTCCCTATCAGCTCGGATACTGCCGAGTCCCGACAAGGTCAAATGTAGTAACTGACTTTGAACTGACTGCTTCTTTTGAAACATGACATTGTTTCTCATTGTACCGCTGAAACCGTGAATTCGTTGCAGTTGATCACCAGCGGTGCCGAATCCGTCTCAAGTGGATATAACACCTTGCAGTACATTGCCTTCTATGCTTGTACTAGTACTACTATCGTAACGGCGCCAGTCTACGACTTATGTCCCTCGGATGCCTCGCAGACTCAGGCCCGTCTCTGTTCAGCTCAGTGGTTTCCTGTGTGTATTTGGTGCTCACTCTGAACGAAAGCTAGTTTGTGCTTGATTATATGATCAGTGTCACGTCCGGAACGGCATATCCTCTTTGGCGCGCGGGAACGAGACATAGCTATTCGGACTGACAGTAATGCCTACAAAAACATCATATTTGCTTTCATCGAGCGCGGTGTGATGTATACCAGCAGTGTTGTGATACTTACTCTGCACGAGTTTGGCAGCCTAGCTAGTATCATGGCAGCCGAAGGACGTAACTCAGCTGAGCGCTGAATGTTGATGATACAAAATTACAAACAAATATAGACTATGGAACTTGTCAAATTCTTTCAACTTTCCGTCCTCCAAGTCCAGAACGCTTGGTTTACTCCTGACCCTCTCTGCGCAACCTCCGGGACTTCGAGTGTATTACACACTCGAGATATTGGTAACCGACAAATTCGACGACACCTTCAATTCCAGGCCAATCTTCTAGCTTCCAGAGCATCTCATCTTGAAGACGCCCGGGCCGAACCTCCTCTTCACTATGGACGGGAAAACCTGAGTCCCTGAGAGTCCTCAAAGCTGTCTCCACCCAATCATGGCTGTTCCAAACGGGACAATTTCGGAAGACTTTAATTTTTGCAAGGATCGCCCCCATTCTGGGGAGCTTGGCCTCCGAGACTCTTCCAAGATAACAACATCTGCGATAGTCCTCCTTGTTTGCAAGGGGCTGGTTCACTGTCATACGAAAGGTGTAGGTACTCTGATCTCCTGCGATCTCGTAGGTGTTGCCGACACCTGGACCAGTTTCGACATAGAGTGCCCAGTGAAGCGGATAGGGCCTAAGGGGCTCTTTCTGGCCTCGCCAAAACTGGACCAGTGCGATCCTATAGTATTGAGTTGTTTTAATTGGCTATGGGAATTGGTAAGTCGCAGTTCGCTGGATTTTACAATATTGTGCTCACCGCGAGTGTAGAACACACATGAATGTTATCGGACATTTTTAAAGGATGGCTGTAGGACGAAGTCACAGTTCGCTGAATTTTTCAAAGTGTCTCCACCGAGAGTGTAGGAGAAATAGATCAAATACGGGGTAGTATGTTTGAGTCCTCCACCGATGGCCTGTATTTTATACTCAAGTCCTAGTGGACATTTGTTTTAAAAACAGCTTCGAAGTGTGGATACAACATAACATGCCCATTGTGCTTGATGAATAGTGGACCACAATTACCTTCCGATCGATCCGCCGTACAATACCCCATTCAAATGCAGATGTGTGGTCTTTGCCTCTATTAGACTAAGTTAACTAGGCCGCAAGCCACACCCTGTGTTGGTCTCAGCTCATTATTGGCACTGACCGCATGGTGAATGATGTTTCGCACTCGCACAGGAGTCTTGTAGGCTTCCAAGATTCTTACTTATTGACGACCCTTTTTTACTCTTCCAATTTCTGTCCATTGGGGTGATACTAAAGGACCCCTGCCCTCCCTATATATCTCCGGACTCAGGAATGAATGTGGATGACCCCCGCTACCTTGCTATTCCTGCCAGCCGTTTTACACGTGCAGTCGGTCGAAGACGTGGCGATTCTCCAAGGATTTGAATCGCGAAGATTTTAAACTGAAACACGTATTCAGCCGTCCCGAGGGTCCCCCCTGCGTATTGTGCGCACGCCACCATTCGTCGCAAAGCACCCAGGTGGACTTGAAAACATGTACTTGAATGGATTTGGCCTGACACTTTTTCATGTATTCAGTTCGAGCAAAAAGGGTTGCTTGGTTGCGAGACTCTCAGATCTAAGCACATGGTTGCTAGCCACGAGCTTAGTGTTGTATTTTTCAACCCCAAGGATAAGGCGTGGCCCCAGTCGAAACAATTGCATGAACAAGAAGATTGAAATTGTGTCCTTCGAATTGGTACTGGCCCATTCATGGAATATCATCATCGTATTCTCGACGAGATTTGGCGACGTCTCTTCGTCATGCAAGACGGTCTCTTTGAACTAGGTAAATGCAAAACAAAAGTTATGTTTCGCGTTCACACAGTTCAAGCTGTAACACGACTGTACCTGGAAAGTCGACCCTGCGGTGAGATTTGCCTCTAAACCACCTCGTCGTAAGGTCGGCGGGGAGCGCTGCAGGACAATATTTGGACGATCTGTCCACAAGTTTAGATATTTCTGAGAATTTGGTGGATATCAATTGAAATTGAAAATGCACACAATCCAAAGTGAGGTTATTTGTCGGTATTTGGCTCGGTCAATAAACGCTTCAAGCTCGACGTTCGCGACATCCCCCGCACAATTCAACTCTACCTGCTCACTGGAAACTACACCAAAACAAACAGATACGCGATGGCACTCATTGGCACGATTGCTGGTTTCTCATTATTCGGTCTTGCAGCGCGTTTCGGGCAGCTCGCAATAAAGAAGAGAAATCTCATGGAGAGTGCGTGCCCTCATTCACCACAACATTTATTGTACTACAGGTATAATACTGATACTGACGTCGTGAGTAGACCTCGGCGGACATGCACTGTCAATGGCCGCTTTTGGTTACGTTGGATATTGGGCATATCAGTGGGACGAACGTGCGGCGGTTATGCTTGCGCAGAAGCGTGCGGAGATTACTGAACGGAGAGAACGTAAGTTGGCGCAAGCTGCGTAATTTATTAAGATTTTGCGGTGCGGAGGTGAGTTCGTGATTCGTGATATATTTTTATGATGTTGGCTGAATTTTGGCTCGAAGGTTGATCATGCGTGGTCTACGAGGGATACCAGCTTCGTTTATGGAGTGTACTGTGTATATTAGGTATCTTTCGACGCTGCGCTGGACGTTAAATCTTGTGGTTATTAAGCCATACTATCCTCCATATCGAAAGGCCACTACAGAACCTCACATTTATCCTACGTCGACTTCAGGCCACAAAATACTTCAAATTCAAACCAACCTTTTGGTGCTAGTGCCTTGAACATTTGGTGATGGATCTACTTTTTCGATATTTTCTGCAGTCTGTAGCAGAGACCAGTGGGGTAACTGTATGTGTTCACGCTGTCGCTCCTTTGGTCCCTATGACTATGCACTCGGGTGTCCATGTGTTTCTACTGCTTCCATCTGACTTGGGCAGTAAGGTGAATTGGGGCATTGATTTTCAGAGTCGCACATACCCTGATCTAGGCGTTGGAAGATTGACACAGCCTGCATATTAGGATTACTAGGCCGAGCACGGACTGAAAGCTCAAACCCAACCGAGTCTAAGGCAAGAAGCAGCGGTTTATTTATCGAGGGACTGATGTCTATCATCATTATGGATCTGCTGCATCAACGAGGAATGCGTGTTAGGATTCCTGATACCCACGGTGAACACGCTCAGGCCGGTTCACCAGGTACTTCCGAGCAGCGAGTTTTCTATGGCACCGAAGGATTGATTTCGTCCATAACTCGATCTAGATGCCCCTAGATCGTCACAGCCCACGAGGTGAGCTCACTACCTAGGTCGGTTCAGCACGAATATGCTTCCATCGAACTTGAGATGTGATTTTTCTCGTAGCGCCAAGTACCCTATGAAGTTCTAATTAACGCTGCCGCTGCTTCTAACCCCAATCTATGGTGATCTAGACCTGTACTATTCTTCGCATGTGGGAATATGATGTGGGGTACAAGGACTGCATAGGAAAGTTAAACGCCGATATCAGCTGCTTGCGCCCGGACAATAAGTTTCGCCGTATAGATAGAAGGGCGGTAGTACAAGTACCGCCGGTTTGAAAAATCATTGTACGTATAAGTAACAAGGCTTCTTGATTTCATACCATGACCTGCTTCGGTCGGAGTTGTCGGACCTAGTAATTATCTTTGATTATGTAATTTTACGCCTCATGGTCATTGTTTCTCCCCGGACGACGACGACGAGGACATTGTCGGTGCCATTCGACGCGTCCCCTAATAAATTCGATGCCAGTCACTCATTTGATGTCTGCTCAAGTTTCACCGCTCGCTCTCATCATCCCCCGTCCACATATTCCTAGACCGCGTCCTTCAACAAGTTCTTTCATTCCTTCTGCTCCACGGACTCCTTCTCGTAGCCCAGTCGCGTCTCATATTTTCATTTCGCCCCCAGCTCCAAATAGGAACAGTTGTGATTCATGGAATAGCTCAAACTACGATTTTGACGACCCTAGCTTGGACTGGAAGGAGGATGAGGTTAGGTTACTTGGCAGGGTGTGTTGAATTTCGCTTTTCGCCAAGTAATTCACCTAAATTCGCCCCAGACCTTGGATGCGCTACCTTCTCATCTTATCACACCTTTCAACGGCTCAATTCCGCCTCCGAACCTTCTTGACAAGATTGCACGCGGTATCACTGCTGCCAAAGGCCCGAATGACTGGCCCCATTCCGTCACCGCGACGCGTGCTAAATTGCTTGACCTGGCCCGCGCAAGAGCAATAGAGGAGCGGAGGAAGTCCATCATTGACGAGGACGTTATCTTTCTCAGCGGCAATGTACATCGTCCGGCAGATATGAGCAAATGTGCTGAGCGCAACGATACTTCACCAGACGTACTTCAACCTACCACAAACACTCCTAAGCGCCACCCACTATACAGGCAGTCCAGCATGGATTTCATGACCGACGCGAAAGCTGACCATAACGAGAGCATTGCTCGGTATGTCGTTCCCTCCGATCTATCCCCTTATCTGATTATACGCAGCCTTTCGCACCGTCTCCAACGACACGAGCACACTTTCCACCACCCGTACCTACGTCCTGCTCATTTGCGTCGTCCAATGGAACATTCCCTTGCTCCCTCGACACCCAGCTCATCAACGCTCAATGCCTCTCAGAGCAATATTCGAAAGTCCACTGCGTCCTCGAATTCGAATTCCAGCTTTGGCACTCCCGTTTCTACATCAGCGCCTCTTCGTCCGTCGTCCCTGCGCAGATCGTCCACATTGACCCTTGCGAGCTCTTGCGAGATGCGCGTGGATCCGGAAGGTGACGGCGAGAATCTGTTCAAGACTGCCGAATTTCGCCGTAGCGGAGGGTATCCTGACGTAGCTATTGTTGGTGTAAAGGTCAAGAAAGTTCCTACGCAGCCCACTACTCCAAGGACACCATCAACGAAGAACGTCAAAACACCCTATTCAAAAACAAAACCTAAAGTCCCCGCTCTATCCGTAATCTCCCCGCCAAAGACACCTCCATCCAAATCTCGAGTGCTACCCACCACCTCAATCAAAGCAACCACACCCATCAAGCAGCCTAAATTCCGCAAGGGACACGCGCCTTCCCTATCGATATCCTCTGACGAAGAGGAGAAAGTACGTTCTCAACGTGCGAAGAAGCCCCGTACGAGGGAACCTTCGTGGTCGGTAATCGCATCCTCGGACGCACATGCACGACAGACTCTGCCAGTTTTGGCACCAACGCAAATTACTACTACATCGTCTGTGCACAAGGATCAGTCCAAGAAACGCGAGTCGGGGCGGAGTACTTTTTCACTGGCCAAGGCTTCCTCTAGCTCGTCTGATAATGACAATGAATTCTCGACGGCGAGTGTAGAGACTGCTGCAACCACCGTCTCGCTCTCTACACCTGCCTTCCCCGTGTCCTGTACCGAAGGTGAAACCCAAGCCAAAGGAGACGGAGGAAATGAAGGCAATGTCGAAGCCGAAGCCCATCCGCCGCAACCTGATGCGCAACCCGTCGATGTTTGGTCCTGAACTCCCGTGTCCACAGGCGACTCCATCGCCTCCGTCGCGTATCCCGCTGTCGTCTCCTATTGGATCTCCTGTTGCAGTATCCCTTGCATCTTCCGCGACTACGCCTTCCCTGTCCCCGAGTACACCTGCTACACCTCTACTCGCGATCCAGGCGCGTCCACGCACGCTTCGCCGTGCTGCGCGTAGGATCTCGTTTGGGAGCTTGAGGGCTGCGAGTCCTGTTTTCTCTGGAGAGAGTGGGATGGTCACGCTTGGGAGTGCGTTCCAGCTTGCTTGATTTCACTTTCGATGGTTTGGTGTGAGCAGTGCTCGCAAACCATCTATCTTCAATGCTTCGATTTTGATTTCGTCGTTCCCTTTGGCTTCATCTTTGTATATCTTGGATTTCGATGTACTTGTATTTCTGTCGATCGTTTCATCTGCTTCATCTGACGAGTTCTTTTGATTTCTTTATTTCCCCCAGCTGTTCTTTCTTTTCGCTTGACGTATTTCTTTCTTCGCGTCTCTCTTGTTCAGCGTTCGCAGGTTGCTCCTTACTTATGGTTGCTTATTTTTCTCAATCTTCTCTTGCTGTCGCCTTTTTGAAAACCGACCTGGTTTTGGTACTTTGTTTACATTTTGTCTTGTTCGCCTTCACCTCACACTCTGACGTCCTTCCTATTTCCTCCGCTTATCTCCTCCCGCCCATCCCTTCGCTCCTGACCTGTCTTTTTCGTTTTCAAAGGTATGTATCGCATGTCTCTCGCCTTGTATCTGCTGACGATCCATAATTTATTAGGACGCCTACACACTCGCTCGTTCGCCATTATGCATGATAATGCACGCTCCTTCGTTCTCCGCTTTAAGCAACCACTATCGCTCTCGCTCTGCCACGAAACGCGCAGTTCACACTCCCTGGTTTTTTTCTCGTTTCTTGATCTCATCAATATCGGTCTCTGCGTCTCCTTGGGACAGATTTAGACTACGGATGGAGGAAATTCTTCCTTCAAGGAATGGAAGATTTCTATTCGATTCTCACTCTCATGCTATTCGCTCCTCAAACTCGTCGACGGGCTTGATCTTCTATCACCAGTGCATTTATTCAATTCCGTCATTACTTGCTTATGAACCACCAAACTGGATCATCACACATTCATTAACTTCGCATTCAAGCTGTACCATCATTGCCTCTTCGTCATCGCATTTCCTATTGCCTCCGTTCCTGTCTAAATCACTTGACCGCTCTTTCCTTGTACAACAACCCCCTCCTCTTGTACAACCGCCATTTTATCCCCTTCTCTGTACGACTGCCCTCGTCGCCACACGTTGATCGTGTTTTATGACAAGGAATTGGATACGACGCATGTATGTACTTTTGGTCGCATTTGTACCAATCAGCGTGCACACAAAAGATTGTGTATTTTTGCCTCGAGGTCGACTTGGGGCGCCGCCGAATCAATTATGTGTGATTAGGTGTCCGGTGTCATTGCAGTCCGAACCCTCGCTATACCCAAAGAAGACTTGAAACATGGCGCTAGATTACAAACATTTCTCGGATCTTTTGCGGCGTTCAAACATGTCGCGCTACCCACTCCACCTTGACCTCATCGGTATATGGATGTACATTCTTGCTACTTGAATTCACTTTGAGCTCAGATATGGTGCCTCGCACCTTACTTCGGTGACATAAGCGCTAGATAGTGGTATATCAGGCACGAATGCTATCGTCATACGCCCACAAAGTTCCTTCGCTCGCTCACCCCATCCTCTCACAGTATGACTGTAGTCTCGAACGATCCCAGTTGGTGGCCAACCATCGATCAGAATATTTTTTACAGCTATTTCGTAGGTCCGTGGGGAGTCAGCCGCATCATGACCCCGATGAATCGATTAACATTGGCCACGGTTTCACAGTTGTCTCCTGTGCTGCGGTCATATACGATTGGGGTGAGCAATATTTAAATATAAAACACCACTGAATCGTCATGGGATTTCTAGGACTTACGTTCGCACAAGAGGTAGGTTGACACCATTGTAGGAGCAGCCATCTCGCTGACAACAGTTTTATAGGTGGAACTAATCTGGGTGAGCGCACTCTCACATGAAAAGCTTAAAGAAAATATGACAACTGACTCGCGGCAGAGGCAACGGTGGTCTATGATGACCGTTTTGTATCTCACTGTACGTAGCTTGTATTTTTTTACCGTGATTAGTGAGTTGTACTGACGGGAACGTTTCATAGGCACGATATGTTGCAATAGGATTCTCTCTGTACGTTTTGACGTTCAAGCCATTGGTGTTGCGCTCATTACCTGTCTTTCGCCATCAGGGTTAACATGTTGAGTACGTCTCCTTGCATAGATCCTGTTTCTTTCTTGTGACGGGCGGCATACAGTCAGTCTTCCGACGATTCCGAAGACAGATGTAGTGAGTACTACTCTGCACCGATGCCTTCCATTCTCATCTAAACGACTGAACTACGATGCAGGGGTGAGTGATATTCTTGAACAACTCGTTGGTTCAACATAACGACTCCCACAGTTGTGAGTTTGTTTCGAGCTTGTGATCCTCCAAAGCTGAGAACTAATTTTACTGTATTTTCAGGCCTTATCATGATCGACGTACTTAATTGGACGACTGAGGTCGTATATATAATACTCGGCGGTGAGCTATAGACCTCCATGATATTGACTTGGTTGAAACATCATGCAAGTCATCGCGATCGCTCGGTTGCATGCCATGTATCAGGGATCTAGAAAAGTGTTGATATTTCTCCTCGTCATATTTCTGGCCATCAGAATCCCCATGGAAGTGATGAATGCAATAACGACGACGCAGCTCACAGGGGGTAGGCTTTGATTATATATCAAATGCTTAAGAGGCTCACTGATATGTACCAGAGGAATACATTCTTTCCGGCATCTATAAGTGCAGAATTGGCTATCCGGCAGTTTCCATATTGCTGGGTAGCATACCATGGATACTTAGCACTGTATGGGAGGTCCTTACACTGTGTCTCGCGGTCTGGATTGCTGTCAAGCACTACCGTGAACTACGAGGACGCTCAACAGGAAATATTATGAAGAGCTTTTTCGTGGTGTTAATGCAAACTCACATTAGTTACTTTGCAAGGTGAGCTCATAATGTGAATGGATTTTCTTGTTCTGCTGAAGTTTTGCTTGCGCTAGTTTTTTGGTTGTCTCTTCCCTCCAGCTCAGTTATCTCTCTCCAAAATTTTTACTGGTATGCCGATCTATCACCGACCTCTACGTGTGACCACGATTCATCATTTCTATAGAACGAATATTCCTTTGGTGTTCAATTGTATATTTGTCTCAATCAAATATTCCAGACCGTCCAGCTGTCTGTACTGGGACCACGCCTCATCCTTAGCGTTCGGGAATATAACGCCAAGCTCGTGACCGACTCCGACATAGGAACCAATATGACTTCAATGGCTTTCGATGAACGCCTCCATGTGGAAACTAGTAGCAGCGTGTAGTACGGGAGATACTCGATGTGATTTACAATTGACAGGTCGTCTGTAAAATTTTTTTTTTAGCTTTTATTTATTCCAACTTGGTTTTGTCGTGGTACTTATTTAAATTCTTGGAAATATGTGTGAAAGAGACATATGGCTCTCGAGTCTCGACAATGTTCCTAGCAAGTTCCTAGTAATGTTTCGCCTCCAGTCTTCAAGTAATGTCGGAGTTCGAAAGTAAACAAGCAGGAACGGTTATCTTCGTCTACAACATATGTCTGGAGACTAAGGTAGAAGACGGGAAATTTCGACGAACCTCACGTGATGTGACAGATGTGTTATGCTGTGAGGATAAGTCAAGCCGAATGTCCTGCTGAATGGCACAGACTCGGAGATCTATTACTTAACTTAACTTAAGGATGATACACAACTAGACTCGTAGTGATTAAGATTGTACTATGATACATTTCAGCGGGATTGCTCCAACTCCTGCATTATGGACTCAGGAAGAATGTGATGACCACGATATTTTTTGATCGCCCATGCAGCCTGTTTTCTGTCAAGTCCCTTCTTGTAAGCATCGACGAATCTACCAGACCTGACAAAAAAGCTAAAATTTAAAATTAATCACATTGTTGAGATCCGAAAGATCAACAAACTCACCGCCGCATGGATGACTGTGGGAGTGCATTTAGCGAGTTGAGGACATTTCGTTCAAGGTTGGCTTCTGATGATGATTGTTCTTTCATACGGTACAGCCGCTTTGCATATCCCCAGCACTGCTCAATAAAATTGAGCTCACAGTGAAATTTTGGCAGGAAAATTACATTGACCCCTCGTGCATGACACATGGACTCCAAATTCAATTCGACTTTAGCGAAATCTGGTTGAGTATACATTAGCCGCCAGCAACAACAGTCAGTCCGGTCAGGAGGGCATTTGAAGTCTTTGCATTCCATTCAAAGGTGAGGGGCATTTTCATACCCGCGCTCAACAAGTATCTGAGCCATGCCTTTGAACCACCCAGCCTTTACATGTCCCTCTGCAAAATAGAGAGGTTGCAGATCCCCATTCGGTAGTGTTGCGTCTATCATTCAAATTTTTTCCTTTACTTGTTTGCCATCTGGACCAAGTACGGCCTTTCCATTGGCATCCTTGACACTTGCAGATGGTCCAAATGACTGCGACAGATTCTTCGGCATTTTTCGAGTAGCTAAAGTGTCATCGGCACGTTTGAGGTGCGCTGTTGCATTGTCAAAGACAAGCACATGGTCTTCGCCTGGATAATCTTTTTGCAGGATATCCATCACTTTCACAGCCTGCGCCACAATCTCCTGGTTTGTGAAATAACCATCTCGTGCCCTTCCAGCTTTGAACAGGACCCAAGCGCTCTCCTTTTCATCTCAGGATCGAAGCCAGCCATAATCGGCTGACACAAAGTCAGCGACCATCAAAGAAGCACCCTCCCCTTTTGGTTGAGGTAAGGCGCTTTCTGAGTCATGGACCCAACGAACTTTTCTCCGGTCGTTTGCATAGAATGTTGACTCGTCATGGAACCACATGATGGTGCAGCGCCCAGAAAACTCGACTTCTGACAAATCCTCCAAGGTAATGTCATCAGTTTTCCATTTTCGCATGTAGCACTGATAACGAGTCCACACCGGCAAAAATATGTTGTTGCGGTAGCAAACAACATCCTCATGCTCATGGCCATCTGTGTATTGTCCCTGCGGCTCCCTTTGCCAGCGATAACCCAGGCACGACATCCATCGGTCCGCTGTTCTCAATGATATCGACTTCTTGATGCCAAGACGGACACCATTCTCAGGTACACCAAGGTAATCAACAATATCCTGTGTGCAGACTGACTTCCCCACACTCTGGAGATGCAGCTGTAGTTCGGCTGCAAGGTCTTCATCATCGATGCGGGAGTATCGCTGTGGCACTTTTTGGTGAGGTAGTGCATTTCTATTATTGATGTAGGCCTTTGCCCAGCTCCACAGGCATCGTGAATGGTATGCCCCCTTACCAATGTTTTGCACTGCTCGATCAGCTGCGTTGGTCCAGTGACCACCAACAGGGTTGCTGGGATGCTTAGTGTCATCTGGGTTACTGGGAACATCTGTATAGAGCCACAAGAAATTTTTCAAGTTCGTTAGGCGCTCCCTCAAGACAGTTGAAAGTTCCAGGGCTCATCTGTTATGGTGCGGAGGTTTCAAGAGGGTCCGTAAGTCCTTGAGCACAAAGCGAGCTTCTGGGATAGTGGGCGGTTGCCTGAGCTCAAAGGAGTAATCGCGTGCACATGGCACTTGATTATGTAGGGTGGATATATCATACTGGCTTATAAGCCAAAAAATGCGATACATCCTATGTCCAGCCTATCCATTCAGTGATGTATCAATATTGGATCATTGTAGTAGTCCATGTCAGATGTCAGGCTTTCTGTTTTCAGCGCCATCCACCGGAGCAGGATTATGTGAGCCTGTTGAATACTTACTAATGTCTTCCAAGCTGCTACAGATCTGAACAAGGATCTTCCTTACTGTGGCTATGACCGGAAAAAGTCCATCAATCTCAATCATCAGAGCAGAGCGGGGTATATAGAGCAGAGTGGGGTATATATTCATTGTAGGGGAACTTCTAACTGGGTACATCAATCTACGTCATCGAGATCACATGGAGGAGCATCAAGAGTTGGACCTTGATCAGGACTTGTGTCATCTCCCATACCTGCTTTGACAATATCCCCAACATTCTTCCACTTCTCTGCAAACTTCGCATGCAGACCATGGCAAATCGCCGCTTGCCGTTTTGCATATGCAAGCAAACCCTCAGCATCTTCAGGCCGGTCTACAGTGCGTAAGGATCCCTGTGTCTCCCACCATGCCGCATGCCAGGCTAGAAATGCTAATACACGGCACATTTCTTCTAATAACAACTGGATTTCCTCTGCCCACCTGTGGTGACATGCACGAGCTTTGCAGCATTCCACATGAAGTGCTGAAACATTTAAGTGAGATTTTGAACGAAGAAGGTAGCACTACAACATGTACACTCTTGCAGGTTCTCGTTATCACCAGTAGCGATTCCACGAGTCTGCCAAATCCATGACATGATGGCAGTGCCTTGAGATTGTCCCCCAAAATCGCCCATTGGTCGAAGGTGGGCCTTCTTCAACAATTGGAAGTTGATATCCCATCCAGGGCAGCTGAATCGGTGAGAGAGAGCTGTTAAGGCCCAATGAGCATGAGTGTACTTGGCATGACTGAGGATTAGGCGATTTTCGACTGTTTGAATTGTTTGACGTGCTCGAGTGGTGGCACCTTGACCGCGGATGTGTTGTCCTTTGAACTGTATGAGCTGGTGTCGAAGGCGAATGTTGGAGCGGCACTCATCCAGTGCGTCGTTTGCCTGGGCATGACAGAGTGACCACTCAATATCTAAGAGCTTGGGATCACATGTGGAATGTTCACAAATCTCAGATGGTAGTAGGAGTGGAAAATATTCTGCGTTCTCAGAGGTAGGATTGGACTTAGGGCAGCCGCTGTCATCATCCTCTGAGGGTGTAATGAAGCCAGTTGAGTGCAGATGGGGAGTGGTAGGCATATAGAGCGCCTGTATGTTGGCCCACATATCTATACGGCGCTGAAGGGCATTCCTACGCATTAAGATCTTGGTGCATTGATTATCTGTTGAATGTTGGCCAAGGGTTGCGATGTCTGCATGGAGACGACGTCTAAAACATCATGATGATATTAGTGGAATGATCGAGTGAGTTGGATGAAGTCACTTACTGCACATGCTCAAGGTCAATACCTGTGCTGATCAAAATACTCGGTGTGACTTCCACATGAAGGGACTCAGAAACACCGTCCTCTATGTCCTTAATGCCTTGTTGTGCAAGTTCAAGGTGAACTGCTGCCTGTGTCATCTCTGTATATCATGTCAACAAAATGGAATGATTGAACACCGATCGTGCATACCATTGCTTTGACTTTCGAAAGGGTTCCGTTGAGTGTGATCGTTCTCCCAAGTGGTGATCTCTTCTTCCCATGTAGCTAGTGATGCTTGGCCCAACTCAGATGAGGCCACCGACTCCTGAAGTTATTTAAATGCCGTGCGATGCTCCTGCTCCACTTCCATGGCCTCAATAATTCTGTGAAAAAGAATTCAGCCTGACAATGATTCATCAGATACACCATGGCAGTATGATATTTAAAACACGTACCAAACACGGTAACTTTCTTCCAATTCCAGTCTCCAAAGTGGTCGTCCAGCGTGTCTCGGCGTGACCTGGGTCCCATTTCTTTGGTACTACTAGCAACACGGTTAATGTTAGCCCATCCACGTTCAGGTGCTTCGCTGTCTGTGCGACCAACATGAGGTGTCCAGTTGAAAGAGAATGCCGTCTGGCAGGCAGGAATATGAGCTGCAAGATGAAACTTGGGGACAAAGAAACGGATGATCTTGTCAACATGGCTGAAATGAAGGCGTTCAGGTAGAGAGGATACACGAGTCCATAACTTCTTGTGCCATTGACATGCGACATCATAAGAGAAGTTGATGGTGGAGAGGGTCGAGAAATGAGTGAGCGAAGAGAAGACAAGATAATCCATGTTGAGGTATCTATTGATAGTGTGAGCGTATGATCAAAGTGAACATGCAGGACATAATACTTTTCTCCTTTCTGGAGATCACCGACACCATTTGGAAGCTTGAACTTGTGTCGGGCGCAGTCTACCGCTCCGACTCCAGTTGCTGCCAGACCTTTTGAAGACTTGGTATCTGCCAAGTTGATGGCATCATGGCTTACACACTCACTGCGCTGATTCCGATGAGATGATAACTCGGTAGATACTGCAAAGAAAACATACCTCTTGGATGACCGCAGAATTTTCCTTGAGGTATGACTTATACCCACATTCTTCCACGAAGTATGCCCACCCATGAGTAAGACCAGGGTCTCTCAAATTGGTGGAGATCATACGACACTTGAGTCTGAAGTTTGCGTCGATTGCAAGGAAAAATGAATGGAGCCATCTACATAGAAATTAATGATGTCACTTGACTGCTGTACTAGTAGAGACAGACACCTCATCGCAACAGGCTCATTCTCCCAATTGTCGGAGAGATTCTTGCCTGGCTGTGGGCACGCAGGGCAAAGTACCGCCAACTGGCCTTGTTGGGTTGCTTCAACACCACCAGGATCGTGCCCTCGGCCAGCGCGCATTAGCATCTTGATATTACGCCACATAATGACCATCTTTAAGAATGTCGAATAGCGATCCTGACAAAAGCATTAGTACACAGATCTTCGAACATAAATTGAACACACCCTGATGGGTTGGATCCCAGTATTGTCTGTGATGCGTGCGAGTGTGTGATAAAACTCGTATGCGGACACTTTGGATTCAAAAGAGAGGAGGTGGAAAAAATTGAGAATGGAGAAGGTGGCAGCTGTCCTGGGATCTGTACTTGTGGCTGGAAACCAACGTGCGCGAAGCAGCTGTTTATAGTGTGAAGCCGCTGTCTCGCATCCACAAAAATCTAAACCAATCTCATGAATCCTGTGGGTGTCAATGACCACGAAATCGTTGTTACGAGCAGACTTTGGATTACGACAGTGCTGACCAGGATCATGACCAAGTTGGATACGCAGGCCAAGAGACTCTAGTGTTACACTTGAGAAAAAATCCCAGCGCCATTCCTATTCAACAGTGAGCTTATGTGTGAAGTGCGCAAGAAAATAATATACCTTGATGCGATGAAATGGAGTCTCCACATGTTGACGAACAATACACTCTTGGCAGGAAAGGTTCACTGACAAACAGTCAGTACACCTGAATGAGGCAGCCATTCCGCAGTCACAGAGACGATCTGCAGCCCACCCCCTGCCCTCCAAGCGGATGAATTCGTCCACAAATGTTTGGCATTCTGGCAGCCAGGAAAGGATGGTGTTATCCTGTTTGATAGCTTGTGAGAATTCGGGTGAATATGATGCAAAAAAAACATACTCTAGCCATGTATTTCTGTTTTTCTTGAAGATTGCTGGGGTCGGGTAAAGGTAGAGACTCCAAATATAGAGTCTCATTCCAGGGATCTGTATTGAATTCAGATGTGTTGTGATCATGTTCTGCTGAATGTGCTTGCAATGGAGTAGCAGCTTGGATGTAAGAAGTTCGAAAGTCAAAATGGCCTGCATCACTGAGTGAAAAGACTCGGTGACGGTGCACTTGTGATGCAGACTCAAAGTGGCCCAAGCTGCCAAGTCCGGTATTAAGAAGTACATGATTAGTGAGTTTGGGCTTCTTACTTGGCCGCCCTCTGCCACCAACCATTGCAATGAAAAAATCGTGTATTGGACAACTTTGAACGCCTGCAATATATAACTCTGTCATACAGTTGCCCAAGAGAAGGGTGACATTCATAAGCTATTCAGAAAAGCAATACCTTAATGTCAAAAGGACAAAGACAGACAGAAAACTACGCCAGTACCTAAGCAACTTGAAGATTCTCGTTGCGGATCATCCATAACATTGTCATGCTTCCGCCACGGCATGTTGGACACTGTAGAGCTAGCTGCACACCAGAGGTATTCACTTTGATGATCCTGGAGTATGCACACTCTGACCCGGAGTGCTGAGTATCTTGAGATATAACGGTGGTGTGCCGTGTGGGTAGAGAATGAATTTGAATACGGTTGCAGACTGTACAGAAGATTGGAGGATCCTGCCGATTCATTGCTACCGGTTCTGTTTATCATTCACATGCTACACACTTCAAGATGTCCGCGGTCAGAACATTGGCATTGGTACGTTCACCTGTGAATTTCCACCACATAATTAAGGAGCACTAAGTATGGTGCTACTGTAACATATCATCCAGCCTGTCTGACTGATACTTCAGTGTTTGATGTATGTGCGCGATTGCAAGTTCAGTTGTACCCCACGTGACATGCAGCAACACATCCTCCAAGTACCCCATCACACAATGAGTTGCTCAGCTTACTTCGTCTGCAGCCCTCCACTCATCACATACTCCGCACATGTCGGAAATTGTGTCTTGACCACGACAACCGTTCCTATAGATGTTTCTGACTGTGCAGATTGCATCGTCGATGATGGAAATGTTGCCAGGTTCCCCTCGGTCAACAGTCTCAATGTCAAAGCATTCATGAGGTACTGTTGCGACATATCTTCCAAGAATATGCTCAACATATGCATAAGGTCCAGGTAAGACGGCGAGACTGATTAGCGCATCTTTGGCGTCTTTAACAAGCTCCAAACAACCTGACAGTGTCGTGCTATTATTTGCACTCAGCTGCCGCATCTCAGAAGGTATGAAAACTTACGGTTCAGGAGATAAACTTTCACGAGCTGAGGAAGTCGGAGGAGTGTCTGTCCCTGACATTTCGCTTTTTGGGGGGGTAGGGGATTTTTTGCACTTCGTTGGAGTATAAGAAAGGCGCTGTTTGGTGTTGATCGTATCTTTGTGTCTGTAGAAATACTCAATAAATCATTACAGTTAGACAATAGGAGAAGCTTGCCTATGATAGTACTTTTTGCGTTTTTGTCATGCAGCCTGTAGCTTGGCCTCTGGAGTTGTGTGTGTAGCTGGACGACCTGCCATGGGTAATACAAGCAAACTTTTCAACCTGTGTGAATCGCCGATCGGGGGAGAAGTTGGACTTACTGGCCAATAAAAGCAATACAACATCCTTTAGTTGGATTTTGGTCCAACGGTGATTCAGTCCAACGGTGATTCAGTCCAACGGTGATTCAGTGCGAATAAATCCCTACAAAACAGCGGTTAAATCAGCCACAGTCTATTCAAACTATTGTACCGTCTTCGCTCAACTGCCTCACACTGACCACGGCCACTTTTCACTCAGTCGACCATTTTTAGGCCGTTCAGTGCGAATAAATCCCTACAAAACAGCAGTTAAATCAGCCACAGTCTATTCAAACTATTGTACCATCTTCGCTCAACTGCCTCACACTGACCATGGCTACTTTTCACTCAGTCGACCATTTCCAGGCCTCGTCCGATGGTTTCATCTCCTTAATGGATGACCCTGCGTTGGTTATGGCTCCCAGCCCATCCATGCCAACTCACCAGCTGCAACCAAGCTTCGAGGATGGGGATGAGGATTTGGACTTTGGCAATAATGCAAACAAATGTGAACACCCAGCTGCAAGTAAGTGCTCAGACTCACAGCGAAGCTCAGTGCGATGTCAGAAAACATCCTGACAATATCTAGATGATGAGCTCAAGGGATTAGTAAATGTCCTATAAATGTCTAATGATGCGTTCGGCACATGTCATGATGAAATCGACATGTCACTAGACAATTCTTATTGCAAAGGCTATAGTCATCCTAAAACAAAAAATACATGTCATATAGCATATCGCTGAGGCATGCAGATGCGTCCATTACTGAAAGGACATTCAAGAAGGTCTGTGCGTGGGACTGGTGTGACAAGGGCTACTTTTCGACTCAACTGAACAGGCACACCACCCCAAACCGAAGCTCGCCTAAAAATGTACGTGAATAAATGTTGAGCCATGGGCTGCAAGAGTGAAAGATTAACTGACATAAAAATATAAGCGCTAGATATCAAAATGGCTCCTTGCAAATGGACTAGCCCTGAGCAAGAAGAATGGTTGAAGCCATGGTACGACACTTACAAGGAAAGACTCATGCAGAAAAGCAAAAATCACCAGAATTTTTTTGCTGACCTCTATGAGCGATGGTTTGAGTCATGGGAAGAGCCTAGGCCAGAAGGGCTTCCTACCGTCAGTCCACTGAATGAAAACAAGGATAAAGTAATGGACAAGGCTAAAGAAGCACGTAAAGATGTGAGTGACTGGATTCTATTGCCGTTACGATGACATTAGCCTTACAAGTTTTATGCCTGGAAGCTCTACAATCGCTTCCGAAATTGCTTTGGCAGCACCAAGGCCGGTCGTCAAGCTAGATCAGACGCTACTGACGTGTTCAACTCTGTTCTAAAGAGTGTCATGCAGTCTGATTCCAAATCCACTCGGAATCTCCAAGAAACTGAAGCTTACTCGAAGTTATACTATACATCTCATGTCAAGTCAGCTGTCAAGGAAGTGCTTGAAAATGTGACAGAGCCACTCACAAATGGGCAGCGGATGGCGCTAGTGAAAAAGGAGACAGCAGCACTTACGAGATGGAGTCTGAAATGGTGAAAGATGAGGTGAGAAAGTACATGGATGATCAGAAGGCGGAAAGGGATAAGAACAAGGATGAGGGAATGAGTTGGAGTAAAGAGGATCATGAAAGGTAATTACTTGCATGTGTGATGTGGCATCAGCTGACCGTCAATGGCAGGAACCTAACAAAATTGGCGGTGATAGTAAACAAATTCCTGAAGGGCTTGCAAGATGCAACAGGTCTTTTATTTACTGTTCTTGCCGGTGGACCCTCACCTGAATTGAATGGGCTTATCGATGTATGGAGGTTAGTGCCAAAATTCATATGGAACGTTGCAATACTCACCAAATGCAGTTTCCATGTCGGTCGGACAAAGCTTGGCAATGACTTCAGCACGGCCTACCCACTTTTCGACAATGGTGTGATGGTGCCTTTCTGTGATCACCTCTACCATGTCTATCATGAGTGTCAACAGTATCTTTTAAGTGCAAGAACACTCAGTACTCACCTCCCAAACCAGCTGAAGCAGCTGCGCTGATGCAGTCAGTCAAAAATGGATCTCCAAATTTCAGAAGTATTTCGGACCATGACACATCCCAACCTTCATCACTTCCGTCATCTTCTTTGCACCCCGCATGGCTGAGCCTAATACCTTCATCTGACGATGTATCACTTCACAACTCTTTGGCTCCTATTCAAGAAACCTCTGAATCACATTTCGGCAATGGTTCAGACGAACCCTTTTGGGAGTTTGACAACATGCTGGAGAAAATGTCACAAGGCACCCCATCAACGTCAATGGGCATATTTTCCAATCCCCCACCAAATGTCCCTTCTGATCAGGAAGCAGTTTTACCTGCTTTTCCCTCATGGACATCGCAAGCACTAGTCAGTTCGTCTCCTGATTCTATCCAACTCACCCTGCCCAACGATTCTCATAGTGCTGCAGGAATGCAACATGACTCTGCAGTACTCCCCTCCAATGACACTTCAGATGGGCAAGAATGACTTCCCTCTGTTGACACACATGAGCAAGTACTTCCCTCCATGAACGGTTCACATGTACAATTACAATCCCCCTCTGTCAATATGCACGAGCAAGTACTCCCCTCCATCGATGGTTCACATGGGCAAGTACAACTCCCCTCCGTCAACACTTCGCATGGACATGTCCCTCATGTGGAGAGTGAATCATGCCTTCGTCGCACTGGTCGAGTGCACAGACCCTCCACCCGCAACATGGTGGCTAACGCTATTGGTGGTAACCATGATGAACATGCTCATTCCACAAAGCGTGGCCACGACGAGAGCAATAGTAACCGGAAAGCAAAGTATGTTGCCAGCAGCGTGATCTCCAGTGTTTATAAACTAATGACTTGCATGTAGACGGACCAGGGCTTGATTCTGCTATGGGTTGTGTTGAGACAGTGTTATGTGCGCGCCGTTTCATAGCTCTGAGATTGCGTGCCGTTTTTGTTGTTTTCCTGATGTCTACTAGTAACTACCTTATCATATATTCTTGAATGAGATAATGTCTTGATCTTCATGCTCTCTCTTAGTTAGCCTCAAGCAGTCATACATCTTGTGTCTATAACTCGCGCTTTAAACTTAGTGTGTAGCTTGAGTGGTCAGGCGCTCGGACTTGATAAAATTTCCTAGCCAGATCTATATTTAGCTAATGCATCATGATGGATACTAACACAGACTGCGATATATCAAGGAAAGATATGCAATAGCTAGGGCACACGCGCAGGTAATGGGGGTACAAAAGCAGTACAAAAAGAGCTAAAAAATGCGGACACCGGCTCGAAAACATGTTGAACAGTAGCTCGAAAGTGTGATGTCACTAGCAACCTAGATGATGATTTAGAAAGGTGTCAATTGAGAGAATGAAGTACTTACAAGAGTAGTTGCTTTCTCGTCGTGTCTTTATCAGTCAGTGTGAATGAATCAATATGAGAAACATCATCTCCTCGTCATATTCCTGCAATGGACATGAATATATGCGCGTGAAGATGATGTTATGACATACCGCAGCCTTACGCTGTTCTAACTTTGAAACTCGAGTGGTTAGTTTTGTAGCTTTGGAATCCTTCGGGGCTTCGCGAGACAAAGGTTGCGCTCAGTGATGCAACATCGATGAGGCCTAGGTATGACCAGACTCGGAAGGAAGGTGGAGAACAAGCGGAAGAGATGAAGGGATCGGAAATCCACCCAGCACACGGCGCCGAGCTGAGTGACTGAAGTATAAATAACTGCTTTATGTCCAAAAGAAGAAGAAGGCAAACCAAGGAACAAGAAGCGCTGGCATTTGATGACAAAGGGTACACCGGAGGGAAGAAGTGAGGGGACCGGGCGAGAATCAAATGCAGCTCGAATACTGTGATTTGTCAGCTAAAAGAAGCCAGGCAGCAGTTCCAAGCAACTGGATGGGGTGATGTATCACTGATACATCATTGTGGACAATGGGTCAGTAATCCATGGGATGTATCGCATTTTATGGCTTATAGCACATATATGATGTATCATTATAGTGCTATTGCCTGCAGATGGTGCATTCTGATGGTTGCCATCATCAGCGCCTGCTTCATTCTGATTGATGCCATTGTCAGCGTCTGCCTCATTCTGATTGATGCCGTTGTCAGCGCCCACCTCACTCTCATCATCAGACTCGCTCCTGGCATCCATATCATTCCCATCGAATCTCGGTAAGTCTTCCTCATCAACGGTGCAAATGGCATCATTACTCATCACACCAGGGGCATCACCAATCTCTTCCAGAAGGAATGTGCCAGCAGGCTAATCTCTTTCGCGCCAGCGCACTCCTTGGATCGCAATGAGGTCATCCCCCTCTTCAACTTCCTCGCACTAAACTCTTTGAGCTCCCCGCACTGAAACACCATGCTCGACATCTTCAAAAGCAACAGGCCCATGTGCCTGCTGAAAACATCAAGCCTTCATGTCTGGTTCTTATTATTTGATTTACAACTTGAGCGTGTGCCTTCTCCAAGCTTTGTTCAACTTGGACCCTAGCTCTCTTTGACTGTAAGTTCGAAATCCATATGCTGTGGAGGTGTTTGCGTGGTGCCATGCCTTCTGTGAGCCGAGTTGCTGTGTTTGTTGGAGTTGTAGTTTTGACTTGCGAATCTAAGCTGTTTGGTGCAGAGCTGTAATTAACTACTAACTCTCTCATTTCTGCAGGTAGTTCTATTCTGAAACCACGAAAAGTTTCGTTTTTCATTTATCTAGCGAATGGTGGAACAGATTTTTGAGAACTAGAGTTACTGAATTGTTCACCTATGATTCCCACATATCTGAATTAGTAAAGTGGCCTCACGGCACTCTCTCTGCCACTTAATTAAGCTTATTTGCATTGGTATCGAGCACCGGCAGTGCGCCCCAGCTGGTCTCAGTCACTTATGAGTGTTTTCTCCAACAGCCTTGACTTCTCTTTCCGGTATGTCTTTCCCAGGCCGATTTTGGCAATCGTACTGACACAAACAATGTCGCCAATGCCTGCCAAACAGCGTGCTCACCGTCTACCATGATGAGCTCCCACCTCCCGCCAAATTTCACCATTTCTTCCAGCATTTTTGGTGGTACACAGAGACTATAGACCCGTCTCTATTTCTACATCATTGGACCGAGTCTGGCTCTGCTTCCTGCACACATAGCCCCTGCAACAAATCAACAAGGTAACGTTAGACACTTCATAGCCTGCTTGTTGCCGCTAACGCTCACTACAGGGACTACACATCATCCATGCCTGGTACACGAAGACTATATGCCTGTCTCTATTCCTACGTCAACGGACCGAGTCTGGCTCTGCTTCCTGCACACATAGCCCCCGCAACAAATCAACAAGGTAATGTACAACACTTCATAACCTGCTTGTTGCTGCTAATGCTCACTACAGGGACTACACATCATCCATGCCCGGTACCCAAAGACTATACACCCGTCTCTATTCCTACGTCAACGGACCGAGTCTGGCTTTGCTTCCTGCACACATAGCCTCCACAACAAATCAACAAGGTAACGTACGACACTTCATAACCTGCTCATTGCTGCTAATGCTCACTACAGTGACTACACATCATCCACGCCCGGTACACGAAGACTATATGCCCATCTCTATTCCCACGTCAATGGACCGAGTCTGGCTCTGCTTCCTGCACACATAGCCCCTGCGGCAAATCAACAAGGTAACGTGCGAAATTTCATAATGTCCTCTTGCTGCTAACGCTCACTACAGTGACTACACACCATCCACCTGTTCCCCATGCCTGCCAGTCGCAATTCCCTGGGTGGCGTTTCAAGACGATGCATTGTTCATGTTGGTGGCGGGGGAAAAGTCAAAACACTGCATGCTGGAGCCATTCGAGAACGTGAACAGGACGCCCATGAAGTTTGCTCTGCTCTCCTCAAAAGTATGTCCCATTCATACTTCCATTATGTTTCTCCTGATGCCGTCTCTCAGAACTTCCTTTGGTGGAGCGTGAGCATTTGTTAAGCACAGAGAGTGGTGGACCGAACATGTCATTGCAAACGCCATCGGACAATTTCGACCTCACTGACTTCTCGACTTATTTCATGGATGTAGATTCTATGGTCCCTACTCCCGGCAAGGAAGGGTTCTCAGTCAGTCACGGTGGAGATGAACTTTTACTCTACCGGGAGCTCGAGACGCTTACAATGACAAAAACACGGTATTACTTCGTCTATCTCTGCATACGATCTTCTCTTACTAAATTGATGAATAGACGACTTGACACCCGCGATCGCAGCAGACGAGTGGCACATCAGGTCGCAGAGTGGACATCACAATATGATGATCTCACAGATGCTTTTTTGGCATACAAGCAGGCCTGCACTCTGCCTCCAATCTCTGACACTGAGTCGGAGAATTTTAGCATTGAAGTTGTTGATATTTTTGGTATGCTGTCTATTACAGTAGTGTTCGCACATCTAATGTTCTCTTAGAGCGTTGTGTCCAAACTTTTAGATCACTTTCTCCATTCATCAATGTGTCCTTACTTCGTTATGGCTGCATAGGCAGTTCGCCTACTCGCCCAATGGTTGCGATCACCATTCATACCCTTGACGTGTTCCGACAAAGTCATCGCGTATGCCCAAGGTTCAGTATCCACGCTGCATCAAAGATGCTTTGCTTCATGCATGACGTGAGTGTTTTGTCACCCTCTCATACATATTCTTAGATTGCCCTAGCTTAGTTATCATCGGCACCTAGCCGAACAGATGCGCACTGCATTTGATGTCTATCTTTAAATACATCGTCGCATCAATAGCTGACTGGACAAGTTCCTTGGACGTGACACAGAGAATTGGCACATGCTCAATTCTTGCCCAGCTTGCCAATATAAGCTGGTCGATGAGCCGACTCTGGACTTCTCGATTCTGTGTGCATGTGATGGGAATAACTCAGCAAAACTTGTTGATCCCGCAGTACGTAGCGGTGAGGAACGTCTTGACCCTCGCTCAGGGCTATCGCCAATCTGGCTCATGGAGTCGTACATTGACCAATTTAAAGACAAAGTCCGATCTCCTCGGGCACATCAAGCTAGGCAACAACCTAGTGACCCTGATGATCCATGGATAGATGAACCGGACTCGAACGATTCTGCAGAGCCACCCACAATATGTGTTGACCGCTGGCGTAATGCAGCGCCCAAATCACGCAAGAAAATGTTCGCTATATTTAAGAAGTCTGGGATATTTGTCACAGTGTGCCAACATGGTTTTCTCCTTACCATCTGTGATATGGTCCGAAGCGGCGAACTGTATTTCGGTTTCACTTATCTGACGTTTGATATGCAGGCTAATGCATTGACAGGATGAAATACCCGATCGCTAGCATGAAGAAGCTCATGGACGTCTTTGGCAGCAATATACTTTATGGGTATGATATCAAGTGTGCCTTCGAAAAGATTATATGACGGAGTTCACTTGCTGATGATGCAAAATGCCTAAACCTGCAGGGCATTGTGCCTGCCTTTCACGGGCATGCTCACAACTGTCTTTGCCAAGTAGAGCACCATTCGAAGTATAAAGTTGGCGCTGGGAAAGAAGATTTCAAGACCTGTGAACTGGTCTTCTCTGAATCTAATGCACTTGCTGCCCAAATTCGAAATGCCACAGATTTCCATCGCCACCAAGCACTTGATCAACATTTCTCTTTTGCTGATTTGAACAAATATGCAGCCCTATGTATGTCACATCATTTTTGCAGAGTTCGTGCTAACGCTGAATGTAGCTGACTTCATCTATAATAATTACGTCCAAGCGCTGACAATTATCTCTACAACAAACGTGTTCCTCGCCAACTTCCATGCGTCAAATGCTGCCCTCAAGCCCAACTTTGAAGATGATCTCAAGGACGAGCACCAGGTTTTACAATGCCTTGCACGCAAGAAGGAAGAATCCAGCATTGAAGTTGACTATGTGAAAGCATTGAATGAGTATGACAAGGCCCAGTAAGTTTTTTGTTTGGCCACACACAGAAACTGATGTTAATATTATGTAAGGCATTCATATGAATCCGTGCATGTGGAGTTCAGTACCCTTGATTTACGGCTCAATTATTCTACAAGGGAATCTGGTGACATACGCCGCCGTCATTCGCATGCTACTAACAAACACGATCAGAAGCTCGAGGTTGTCATCAATTATGAACATCAAATGGCCCTTGACTTGAGATGGGGTCCAGACCACCCAGAGCAGATCAAGGCACAATCACGCATTACCAATCGGCTGTTCCACAAGGCTGTAGATGACGTTGAACGTCTTGTCATCATGCGTCTGCTTGAGTTGACTAAGCTGCAAATGAGTGGACTAGGTAAGACTTGACAATATATTTCACATTTTTAACACTTGTCTTCGTAGGTTATAAGCTTCGCACTCAAATCTCCAAGGCGCTCAAAAGTCGTGTGAATGCAATTCGAAACGCCCTTACTCGATACAACAAATATGCTGCTCTCCTAAGCCCTCCCCGCCCCCCATTACAATGGGACCAGATTGTAGAGTATTCTTTCCTTGCCAAATTTGACTTGTTACAGGAAACAGATGGGGAGATCCAGTCAAAGATATGGGCCAACCCATCTTACCGACACACGTCTACACAATATTTTGAGCACCAGCGTGCTAATGAAGAGATTCGTCGGCTGAATGTCGAGGTTGGACAATTACTCACAAAGATGCGAGATGATGCCATTGATTATCCCCGCACCATCGCACAACTTCAGTCCAAAGACCCACCCCTTGCAGCCGAACTCCAGCGTCGCTGGACACAGCTTCGGTGCATCAATGCACGTCACATTTGGCACATGCCGCAGATTATGCAGCTTCCTGGTTACAGTGGGCCAAAGAGTCCTGGCACTCGTGTAGGTCGGGTTGATGTTGCGTGTGCTTATCCCTATGAAGCTGTGCCACATGAACAGGATAGAGAGGACGGAGATGGGGATGACACAGAGCTTGGGCAACAGTTGGAAGATGTACAAGCTTACATCGAGGGACTAGATCATCACCGTGTGGACTTGGAACTTACAGAATAGTCATACCATTGTTGTGTAATAGATCACAATATGCCTTCGCTGGATTGTGTCATTGGACCATGAAAATGAAACATCTGGAGCACCGCACATATTTGAATTCAGTGACTCAGACAGTATGCTAATATCTGTGCATTGATGAAAGTGAGAATTTACGATGCAAATTTGTGGTATATAATTCAGTACTTGATAGAGTGAGTTACTGTATCATTACAGCACAATATTAAGTCATTCTATTGTTGCAGTGCTTGAACTCACTCTATCAAGTACTGAATTATATACCACAAATTTGCATCATAAATCCTCACTTTCATCAATGCACAGATATTAGCATACTGTCTGAGTTATATATTTGCCACACTGCATCTTACAAATGCTATTGCCTCATTGCAACCTAAGGCTGGTCTCAGTCTGTCCATCATGTCCTCTAACCTGTTAGACTGGAAGTCCTCTACATACAACAGATCTCCTACAGTTGGTGGCTTTGAAGAGTGCAAGGTTCTATTTCCTTGCCCTGAATATATTCAATCAATTGCTGGATACGACCATCGCTGGAACTCAGTGCTCTTATCTTTGGTTACTCATGGATTTCACAATGATGACGGGCATCTAGAGCAGAACAAAGGCTTTCATCCACTTACTAGCGAACACTATCTCACTGGGTTTTCTAAAACTCAGACGGCTACAGAGGAGCAGAGGCTAGATAATTGGAGGGCTTGAGCGATTCATGCAGAGCAGATATTGCACACTATATTTGACCTAGCAAGTGTCATCTCCTATCCAGACCTTTCCTTCCGCTGAACTGCATGTTCAGTGCACTGCTTTAGATAGGTTGACAGGTGGTTCAACAATTGTCCTGCATCATCCTGGTGCTACACCTCCAGGCTTGGACATCTCTCCTGAGAACCTCAAGGCTGAAGTCTATATCAATCCCAAAGTGCTCTCGGAGCATCGTGAGCTTCACTTGGTTGTCGCTCAAATTTCTCAACTCTTCATCGCTAACTACGCAACACCTTTGGCCCAAGCCTTCGCAGAAAATCGTATTCGCAACAATTGGAAAGGCAGTGGCCCAGTCTCTCAAATGCCTTCGAAAGGCAAAACAACGTCAAAAGGCAAACAAGCTGATACCACACCTCTTATTCCCTCACCTATTTCACCATCATCAGCGCATTTCACTTTTTATGGACGTCCTCGAGGCTCTTTAGAAGGTCTCATGACTTCGACCTCCAATATCTTATTGTATATACCATCCTACGACAGCAGAATCACGTGGAAGCCAACTCAGATCCGATTAATGCATACTCAGGAGAGCAAGGGTCATCAGGTCCGCAAAGAGGGACCAAGTAGGAGGACTGTCGTATTAGCACATGATCACAGTGCATGTCAGGTAAATTTAAGTTTGTTTTCCCAGTGGCACTATCGTCTAACTGGTCACTCAGCCAATGATCCCTGCCATTTTCAACCAGTCCTCAAGCAGTGACTAGGCTGAGAGATGTTACCCTGCGTCAAACAGTGACGATATATGTTACCCTCCTTCAACAAGTGACCAGGCCTGGAGACATTACCCTCCTACAACTCCTACGAGGAGCAAAAGCACATCCTTCAAATTACCCACACCCACGTCGATCACTGCTAGGCCCCCATCTGATTTGCGGCATTATAGTGTGCTGACGCTTGTTCCTTTTGGGAATGAAACGGAGGTAGTCCTAGAAGAGCTAGGCTACCCAGATCATTTTCATCAGGTCTGCATATCAATCGGCAAAGATTACCTTCCAAAGCGGTGGTTTTTGAAATTGCAGGAAGTTGCTGAGATCTTGGAGGAGCACGCAGAGGCTATTGCAAATGCTATGTTGACTGATTCTCAGGTGTCGCTCTCATAATACTTTTTGTAACATTGTTTTTTTAATCTGGCCTTGTATGATTTGTTTAAAATGCTATTCGACCTCTCAGCCTGTCACCTCATTCCCCGTCAGAATCACTGTGATGGTGCTCCCAGGAACTGCTCGCTCGCACAATCCTCGCTGGTTGGTTCCTTGAACACGCACCCCAGTATGTCAAAGTATCGAAAGAAGTACGTCAGCAACTGACAGAGCGGCAACGGGCTAAATGCCTTGATGAGGACCAAGAGGTTCGAGCCATTCTCAATTACATTAATGCGAAGGCCACAGATTTGGCAGTCTAAGTTTAAACAACCTCGACTGCCGCTACCTTGAGAGGTTATCGCTTGGTTCTGTTATCCACCACCACAAACGCAACAAGACAAGTGCCTGGCATGCCTATATGCACTTCAAAGGCATCCAGAACAATGCCAGTAAGTTTTTCCCATAGTACGACTGCTGCGTTTGATGCTAACTACGGCTGTTCTAGACAAAAGCTTCAGTGAGAAGTCAAATATCGCTGATCTCGCGAAGGGCGAAACTAAGTACCATCAACTTACCACTGAGGAGAAGGCGCAGCTTATAATTGACTTTGACAAAGTCAAGAAGAGTTCTCAGGATCGTCCTCCGAACATCACTACTAGATCGCGTGCTGCTAATGTTCCCAGAGCTTCCAGTTGGTGAGAGAAGAGGTGTGTACTCGCTGCCTTACCTTTGGTTGTCTGTTTGACCAATACTTCATGCAGCTCGAAGCTCTCAAGCCTCTGTACTTAGCCAATTGCCCTGAGAATCTACAAGGTCCCTCGCACAGAGTGCTGAAGTACTCGTCCCGTCATCGTACCATCAAATAATTGCCCTGAGAATCTACAGGGTCCCTCACACAGAGCACTGAAGTACTTGCGCCATCATTGTACTGTCAAATGAAAGAGTCGAAGACTGCGACAGTGTTGAACGTGTTCCCACAGAGTTGGTTGATTTGTTGCGGGGGCTTTGTGTGCAGGAAGCAAAGCCAGACCGGTCCATTGATGTAGGAATAGAGACGGGTGTATAGTCTTTGGGTACCGGGCATGGATGATGTGTAGTCCCTGTAGTGAGCATTAGCAGCAACAAGCAGGTTATGAAGTGTTGTACATTACCTTGTTGATTTGTTGCGGGGGCTATGTGTGCAGGAAGCAGAGCCAGACTCGGTCCGTTGACGTAGGAATAGAGACAGGCATATAGTCTTCGTGTACCAGGCATGGATGATGTGTAGTCCCTGTAGTGAGCGTTAGTGGCAACAAGCAGGCTATGAAGTGTCTAACGTTACCTTGTTGATTTGTTGCAGGGGCTATGTGTGCAGGAAGCAGAGCCAGACTCGGTCCAATGATGTAGAAATAGAGACGGGTCTATAGTCTCTGTGTACCACCAAAAATGCTGGAAGAAATGGTGAAATTTGGCGGGAGGTGGGAGCTCATCATGGTAGACGGTGAGCACGCTGTTTGGCAGGCATTGGCGACATTGTTTGTGTCAGTACGATTGCCAAAATCGGCCTGGGAAAGACATACCGGAAAGAGAAGTCAAGGCTGTTGGAGAAAACACTCATAAGTGACTGAGACCAGCTGGGGCGCACTGCCGGTGCTCGATACCAATGCAAATAAGCTTAATTAAGTGGCAGAGAGAGTGCCGTGAGGCCACTTTACTAATTCAGATATGTGGGAATCATAGGTGGAATTGTTACAGTCGTGGACAAACAAAGTCATCTAGTTTGGTGACTGAATTTTGTAGCCTTACCAATCTAACAGGAAATGTCGAAAATAGTATAATAGTACTCTAAACAACATTTAGAACACAATGGTATGAGCCAATTTTTCATAACAGCATATTTGACTTTTTGGGTGCAAAAATTTGGCACACCCCCAAAAAAATTGCTAAAAATCATGAAAAAATCAGAAATGAACTCCTTTCATCAAGTCAATGTCGAAGCTATACTCAGAAGGTTATATGAGTGGAGTGAAATGGCGCCCGAAAAATTCTTTCGTACCTCTCATCCCAACTATCATGGCTCGTGGTCATTGCGCAATACAGTCATCCCTTACAATAATCCCGACATTTCAAAGTGTGGACTTGTTCAGAAGATGACGGACACATCCGGGAAGCCAAAGGGCCTGAAAATGGTCCTTGAAGAGCGCAGATTTAATGTGGATGGCATGCGGACAAAGTGCTCACCTGTCTGTCCCATCAACAACACGGATTGTTGCATGGCATGGCTACTGAGTCGACAGGATGACTTCCACTGTCAAATATCAATGCTCGAAGAGCTCATCAGCGGCGCAGGACATGAGTGTATCTTTCTACCAAAGTTTCACTGCTAGCTCAATCCAATTGAGATGGTGCGTGGATCACTTTCTAGACATTGGAAAGTGTTTGATTGTCAAGTCAGTACTGGGGTTGGTGCAAGTATTGTTATCGTCAAATGTTGAAGCCAAATTTTGCGGCTGCAAAACGAGCGGCACAGGAAATCTTAGATTCATGTCCAGTTGAGGTTATCTGGCAGTTCATCAATCGGACATATCGTTTTATGAGTGCATATAGGATTGGATTGACTGGAAAAGCAGCAGAATGGGCTGTCTGTGAACAGAAGCGACACTGTCAAGTCACTCAGCATGCGATGATGGCAATTGAGGCAGTCTTGTCGTAGGTAGTAGCGTTGTTCAAATGACCAAAAAATTTGGCACACTAAAAATGTCGTGGGAAAAGATTGAAAGAGTCGTTTTTAGACCTATTTTGAGGTCCTGAATCCGAATCTGATGTTAGTTTGGCCCAAAAAATTCATATTGTCGAGATACCAAACTAGATGACTTTGTTTGTCCACGACTGTAATAGATTTAAAGCTCGATGTCACTCATTCGTCACGATTATCACGTGAGGTTCGTCGAAATTTCCCGTCTTCTACCTTACCTTTGATCAGCAGTGTGCGTTGAATATTAATCTTGGTTTGATCGACGTAGACCTTGGACGCGCCACGCGAGTATTTTCTCCTTCATCTGGCGAGCTCTTTCTTTCCCCAAGATGTTCTTTCCTTTCCGGTTGACGTATCTTTTCCTTTGCGTCTCTTTTATTCAGCGTTCGCAGGTTGCTACTCACTTATGGTTGCTTATTTTTCTCAATATTCTCTAGCTGTCGCCTTTTTGAAAACCGACCTGGTTTTGGTACTTTGTTTACATTTTGTCTTGTTCGCCTTCACCTCGCACTCTGACGTCCTTCCTATTTCCTCCGCTTATCTCCTCCCGCCCATCCCTTCGCTCCTGACCTGTCTTTTTCGTTTTCCAATCGTCAAAGGTATGTATCGCATGTCTCTCGCCTTGTATCTGCTGACGATCCATATTTCATTCTGCATTTATTAGGACGCCTACACACTCGCTCGTTCGCCATTACGCATGATAATGCGCTCCTTCGTTCTCCGCTTTAAGCAACCACTGTCACTCTCGCTCTGCCACAAAACACGCAGTTCACACTCCCTGTTTTTTTTTGGGTTTCTTGATCTCATCAATATCGGTCTGTGCGTCTCCTTGGGACGGGTTTAGATTACAAATAGAGGGAAGATTTCTATTCGATTCTCACTCTCCAGCTATTCGCTCCTCAAGCTCGTCGACGAGCTTGATCTTCTATCACCAGTGTATTTATTCAATTCCGTCATTACTTGCTTATGAACCACCAAACTGGATCATCACACATTCATTAACTTCGCATTCAAGCTGTACCATCATCGCCTCTTCGTCATCACATTTCCTATTGCCTCCGTTCCTGTCTAAAACTACCGCTCTTTCCTTGTACAACAACCCCCTCCTCTTTTGTACAACCGCCATTCTATTCCCTTCTCTGTACGACTGCCCTCGTCGCCACACGTTGATCGTGTTTTATGACAAGGAATTGGATACGACGCATGTATGTACTTTTGGTCGCATTTGTACTAATCAGCGTGCACACAAAAGATTGTGTATTTTTGCCTCGAGGTCGACTTGGGGCGCCACCGAACCAAACCTGTGTTAGATCAGTGATTAGATGACATCAACGGGCCGGTGTCATTGATGGGCCGAGGCAGTCCGAACCCTCGCTATACCCAAAGAAGATTTAAAACATGGCGCTAGACTACAAAGAGTTCTGGGATCTTTTGCGGCGTTCAATCATTTTCGCACCTTACTTCGGTGACATAAGCGTTAGATAGTGGTATATCAGGTACTAATGCTATCGTCATACGCCCACAAAGTTCCTTCGCTCGCTCACCCCATCCTCTCACAGTATGACTGTAGTCTCGAACGATCCCAGTTGGTGGCCAACCATCGATCAGAATATTTTTTACAGCTATTTCGTAGGTCCGTGGAGAGTCAGCCGCATCATGACCCCGATGAATCGATTAACATTGGCCATGGTTTCACAGTTGTCTCCTGTGCTGCGGTCATATACGATTGGGGTGAGCAATATTTAAATATGAAAAACCACTCAATCATCATGGGATTTCTAGGACTTACGTTCGCACAAGAGGTAGGTTGACACCATTGCAGGAGCAGCCATCTCGCTGACAACAGTTTTATAGGTGGAACTAATCTGGGTGAGCGGACTCTCGCATGAAAAGCTTAAAGAATATGACAACTGACTCGCGGCAGAGGCAACGGTGGTCTATGATGACCGTTTTGTATCTCACTGTACGTGCCTTGTATTTTTTACCGTGGTTAGTGAGTTGTACTGACGGGAACGTTTCATAGGCACGATATGTTGCAATAGGATTCTCTCTGTACGTTTTGACGTTCAAGCCATTGGTGTTGCGCTCATTACCTGTCTTTCGCCATCAGGGTTAACATGTTGAGTACGTCTCCTTGCATAGATCCTGTTTCTTTCTTGTGACGGGCGGCATGCAGTCAGTCTTCCGACGATTCCGAAGACAGATGTAGTGAGTACTACTCTGCACCGATGCCTTTTATTCTCATCTAAACGACTGAACTACGATGCAGGGGTGAGTGATATTCTTGAACAATTCGTTGGTTCAACATAACGACTCCCACAGTTGTGAGTTTGTTTCGAGCTTGTGATCCTCCAAAGCTGAGAACTAATTTTACTGGATTTTTCAGGCCTTATCATGATCGACGTACTTACTTGGACGGCTGACGTCGTATATATAATACTCGGCGGTGAGCTATACGCCTCCATAATATTGACTTGATTGAAACATCATGCAAGTCATCGCGATCGCTCGGTTGTATGCCATGTATGAGGGATCTAGAAAAGTGCTGATATTTCTCCTCGTCATATTTCTGGCCATCAGAATCCCCATGGAAGTGATCAATGCAATCATGACGACGCAGATTTCAGGGGGTAGGCTTTGATTATATATCAAATGCTTAAGAGGCTCACTGATATGTACCAGAGGAATACATTCTTTCCGGCATCTATAAGTGCACAATTAGCTATCCGGGAGATTCCCTATTTCTGGAGGGCATGTATTGGATACTTGGCACTGTATGGGAGGTCCTCACACTGTGTCTCGCGGTCTGGATTGCTGTCAAGAACTACCGTGAACTACGAGGACGCCCAACAGGAGGTATTATGAAGGACTGTTTCGCGGTGTTAATGCAAACTCACATTAGTTACTTTGCAAGGTAAGCTCATAATGTGAATGGATTTTCTTGTTCTGCTGAAGTTTTGCTTGCGCTAGTTTTTTGGTTGTCTCTTCCCTCGAGATCAGTTTTCTCTCTCCAAAGTTCTTACTGGTATGCCCATCTATCACCGACCTCTACGTGTGACCATGATCCATCATTTCTATAGAACGAAAATTCCTTTGGCATTCAATTGTATATCTGTCTCATTCAAACATTCCTAACGGTGCAACTGTCTGTACTGGGACCACGCCTTATCCTTAGTGTTCGAGAATATCACGCAAAACTCGTAGCTGACTCCGATACAGCAACGGTTATGGCTTCGATTTTTTTCCAGGAATGCGTCCATGTGGAAAATAGCTGTAGCGTGTAGCGCAGGACATTCTCGATATGATTGCTTTGTAATGGGCAGGTAGTCTGCAGAGAGTGGAAGAATTTGTTTTTATGTATTCCAGGTTCTGTTGTGGTACTTATTTAAGTTGTTCAATGTTGCAAAATAGATATATTCCGTACAGGAGCACTTGACGACCTACGAGGAGATATCTATCCCGACGCTGAGCTTCATGCACGCGATCTTGGTAGTGCTGTCATAGTCGTAGCGGCTGGTGGAAGCTTGTTCACCCCTAATGCCATCCCTGAAAATGGGAGCTCGTATGAGGAGTACTATTCAGCATCCCCATTCGCGCTAGCCGTTCCAGAGTCACGCACTGAGCACCTTTACCAGGACTTTGGCTCGTTGATTAAGCTACTATGTTGTGCCCAAGCGGATCTGGTACTGCAGTGCCATCAACGGCGTTGAAATTGGGACGACGAGAGTAAATAGCACGCGAGTGCAGACGGCCCGACTTGGAGCTAATTTCCAGGTGTCGTTGAAACAAAATGGATGATTCAGGGTAAGGAACAAATGAACAATGATTAGACAAAATTTGCACGAAATTTTGAAGTCGAAGGAGTGGCATATATACTCTCTCGTTCGTCACTGACATGAGAGTATACTTACATATCACTGAGTACATGAATAAATCCTACTCGTATTCAAGGAAATATGCCTGAGCAGTGTGGTGTTTGTTCGAGAAGTTCGTTACATATATGTTGGTTGTTAGCACCAGCACGTTTCCTATTGTGGTACCAAGTCAGCACTTGGGCGAGATGGTAGAAAGATATGGGATTTTCGGGCTGATCGTGCAAAATCTGGATGCGATGCAAGAGCATTGCAGCATATAGAGTCGCATCGTGAACGTCCTTGTGAATGTCGCGTTGAAAATGGGCCCACGCTAGGTTGATGAGAGCGGCGACTCAGGATAGCCAACTGGACACTGTCCAGAACAAAGTGTAAGTTCTCTACTGTGACTTAACCATGGAGCGTGATGCCCCGCACGCAAGAGGGTGGGGCACATCATGGGTTGGAATTTACTAGAATGTTCATTACGACTTTGAGGAGGTATGCAGAGTATAGTTGTGAATGCCTGCATAAGATGGGGTTCGTAAACGAGGCCTGTGCATAATATATCAAAGACTCGTACCTACCAGTCCATGATTACGTCCAGGTGAGGCACTCATCGAACCTTACCTGCTCCAACAGCCTGCACAGAGTTGGTGCTATGCCTTGAGCTCTCACCTGTATTCTATCCAAAGACCACCGGTCTAACATCTTCGTGAGACGGTTGCAAGAATTCTTTTGACGCTTTGCCCTCCCTCGCAACCATGTCAGTGACAGAGTTGACAGCCCACACATGCATCACATCGGGACGACATCGGTGTATAAGCACGAGAATTCAGCCTTTATGTGCTTCGAGCATCCTTGATACACGAGCAGATTGTTTCTGATCTGTCGTTGAGAGGAAAGCTCTCACTTGCTTTGGCGTTGGTTTCGGATTGTAATTATTCGGTTCTCCGAGTCTGTGCTTCGTTTTTCTTCTGTTTTGCTACCAGTCTGGCCTGCTGATCCTGCAGCTCTTGCGCAAATGGCCTCACCAAAACATGCTGGGATCTTTTTCTGTGGGGGTGCGGATGCATCGATGATGTTTGAGTGAGTGCACGATAACGTGGAACACAAGATGCATATATACTGGTGACGTGTTACAGTTTATCGTGCTAGCATTCAGTACGTCTCTGTCGACGAATCTGAATAATGAAGGTCAGTGGCGGACATCAGGAGTATGAAAATAGCGTACATATGCTGTTAGCATAGAAAAATTTCCAGTCCGTGCTGTTGTCATGTAGCGGACGAGCAATTGAGGGCGGCAGCAATAAATCAGTACGACTATAGGCGAAGGCAAGTATCAAATGAATGCCTCGAGTAATTCGAGGAAGCTTAGAACACGATAGTATATCCGGTATTGACCGGGACCTTCGGGGGCTTCCGGTACGCCACAGCCACAATTTGTCACGTACTGCCTTCACAAAATTGATCGGCGTGTTGAGTTGCATGCATGTCCTTTTATTAGACCAGCTGTGCTCCTGTCGTAAGAAGATATATCCCCGATGCGTACATTCCCTTTCTACCTGGATTTATCATGCTGAAACACTTCAGTTTCAGATATCATATCATCCCTGACATGGACACCTTAATTCGGTAATGTAAGCGCTATATGGTCGTATTATATTAAGCACGCATGCGATTGTTATACGTCCACCAAGTTTCCCCGCTCACTCACTCCCATCCTCTGATAGTATGACTCTAGTTTCGAACGATTCCAGTTGGTGGCCGGTCATCAATGCGAATCTTGTTAGCAGCTATTTCCAAGGTTCGTGGAGAGCCAGCTGCACGATCACTGTGATGACTTGATTAACCCTGGCTGTTGTTTCATAGTTGCCGCATGTGCTGCGGTGGTGTATGATTGGGGTGAGCGAGATTAAGTATGAAAAGACCACTAACATTTTGGGTTTCTAGAACTTACGTTCGGACAAGAGGTAGGTCGACACCATTACAGGAGCAGCCATCTCGCTGACAACAGTTTTATATGTAGCTGGAACTGATCTGGGTGAGCGGACTCCCACATCAAAAGAATGATGTGAAAATACCACAACTAATCCGTGGCAGGGACAACGCTGGTCGCTGATGACCGTTCTGTATCTTGTTGTATGTAGCTTATGTTTTTAAGCACTGTTAGCAACTTGTACTGACGCGAAATTATCCTAGGCACGATATCTTGGAATAGGATTTGGCGTGTACGTTTCGACGTCTAAGTCATTGGTGTTGCGCTCATTACCCATCTCTCACGATTAGGATCAACATGTTGGGTATGTCTCCTAGCATAGATTCTGTTTCTTTCTTGTGATGTGAGGCATACAGGCAATCTTCCAACATTTTCGACGACAAATTTAGTGAGTATTCCACTCCGATGCTTTCAATTCCTGTACAAACGACTGAACTACTATGTAGGGGGTGAGTTATATTCTCGAACAACTTGTTGATTCAACATAACGACTCCCATAGTTGTGAGTTTGTTTCATGCCTGTGACCCTCAGAAACTAGTGACTGATGTTTGCTGGATTTATCAGGCCTTATCATGTACGACACATTTAATTGGACGGGTGACGTTGTAAATGTAGTACTGGGCAGTGAGTTATACACCTCCCTGATTCTGTGATATTGACTTGATTGAAAATCCATCCAAGTCATCATGATCACTCGGCTGTATGCCATGCATCAGCGATCCAGAAAGGTGCTGATATTTCTCGTTGTTATCTTTCTGGCCATCAGAATTGCCAATGCAGTAATGGTCGCAATACCGATAAGCCATATTTCAGTGGGTAAGTTTCAATCATGTATGAAATATCTAACTGCACCACCCTGATTGACAAATACTAGAGGAAACCATCCTCTCTGGCACTCATCTGTGCGTGTTTGTCAATTCGGGAGATTCCTTATTTCTGTTTTCCATGACTTGGATACTTGGCACTGTATGGGAGGTCCTTTCACTGTGTCTCGCGGTTCCGGATTTCTATAAAGCACTTCCGTGAACTGCGACAACGCTCAACAGGAGGTATCGTTGAGGACTGTTTCGCAGTGTTAATGCAAACTCACGTTAGTTTCTTTGCAATGTGAGCTCACAACATGAACGTGCTTTTCTTGTTCCACTGAAGTTTTTCATGTGCTAGTTTTTTGGCCATCTCTTTCTTCCAGATCACTAGTTTATTCTCTTCAACGCTCGCAGGGGTATGCCGATCTGTCACCGACCTCTACGTGCATCCATGATTCATCAATTTTATAGGACATATATTCCCTGGACGTTCAGATTTATTTTGGTTTCGCTCAAATGTTTCAGGTGATGCAGCTGTCTGTGCTGGGACCACGCCTCATCCTTAGCATTCGAGAATATCACTGCGAAGCTCGTGGCCGACTCCGATATAGCTACCGCTATGACTTCGATTGCGTTCCAGGAACGCGTCCATGTGGAAACTAGCAGTAGCGTTTAGTGCAGCACATTCTCGATATGTTTTTTCTTGCGATGGGCGGGTAGTCTGCAGGGGTGGAAGAATTTGTTTAAGTTATTTGATGTTATCTGATAGAGACGTAGCTCTGTGCAATGTTTCTACTAGTGCTAGCTGCCTACCCATACTTGCACCACGCGGCCAGCCGAATTATGCAACGACTTTACTACTTTACTTGAAGACAGTTGTTTCATTTCACTGGTGTAGTGAAATGTATTCTTAACATACAGATCTATTAGAATAAGCAAGTTACATGCTAGGCGACGTTACATATCCCAAAAAACCGGTGCATATGCCCGACTCGCGAGGCAAGTTATCAGACAGGCCCAGTGTGCCATCAAATTTTTTCCTTGCTGCCACATAAGCAGAGCACATGTACATGTGCTGCCCGACCCTACAGTCGGAGTTCGAAAGAAGGAAGAGCAGTCAGTGATCTCTACCACCAAAGGCACTCTCCCGGGATATCTCAAATGGCCCCATTCCATTACCACGATGCATACTAATTGCTCGACATGGTAGATGTAAGAGCAACAGAGTGAAACAGTTTAGCATTAGTTTCACAGCAGTTTGCAAAGGCGGATTATAAGGAGAGCATTGCTCGGTACGTTTTCCCTTCTCTACCACCCACTTTTCTTACTATTCATTTTCAAAGCCTTTCTCATACAGATGGGCAGACTTTTCACCAATTCGGAACATTCACTTGCTCCTTCGTCACCTAGCTCATCAAACGCTTCTCAGAGCCATGTTCACTGTCCTCGATTCCAACTTGAGGTTCGGCACTCCTGTTTGAACATCTGTGTCCGTCCTCTTTCAACAGGTCATCCAGTTTGACCCTCGCAAGCTCCTGTGACACGCACATAGGTGCAGAAGGCGATCCTTTCAAGACTTCTAACTTCCGCTCATTGCATCCCAGACGTTCTATGCCAATTTGTATCACCTCCCACTTTCTTTGCACGACCGCCTCTCACGTTGATTATGATCATATTCTACAGGAAACTGGATACGACACATATGTACACTTGTTGTCTCAGCGTCTACACGAATTAGAAAGGTTCTTGATTTGCGCTCGTGTCGTGATTAAGTATCAGTATCAAGTAAGTAGAGTGAATTTCAAGGAAGAAGCATTGCTGACCTTGTGAGAAAATGTCTGCCAGAGGACCACTGAAGGTCGACGTGAGCGTTGTCAAAACCTGTGTTAGATCAATGAGCTGGATAGTACATGGTGTCGTTGATGAGCTGAGGCTGAATATCATGCCCCCGTCAAGAACAGCTCGAAGGTTGCATCACACTGGCATGTTTCCAAAATCACGAACAGTTCTATCTTTACGGCATTCAGATATTTCGCGCAAGTTACTGCGTTACATGATTTCATCAACAACTGCTACTTTGATCTAAACTCACTTCAGCGGTGCAAGCACTGGATGGTAGTATAACAAGCACGAATGCGACCATTATACAACCACCAAGTTCCCCCGCTAGCTCATTCCAATCCTCCAAATAATATGACTCTAGTCTCGAACGATCCCAGCTTGTGGCCAATCATCAATGCGAATATCATTCTCACCTATTTTCAAGGTTTGTTCGAAGCCAACCGCATGATATCCATGATGACTCGATTAACCCTGGTTTTGCAACTGCGGCCTGTGTTGCGGTGGTGTATGATTGGGGTAAGCAAGATTAAGTATGAAAAGACCACTGAAATTATGGGATTTCTAGGACTTACGTTTGGACAAGAGGTAGGTCGACACCATGATAGGAGCACCATGTCGCTGACAGCGGTTTTGCAGGTGGAACTTATCTGGGTGAGCAGACCCCCACATTCAAAGAACCATGTAAAAATGCGACAGCTAACTCGCGGCAGAGGCAACGGTGGTCTATGATGACCGTTCTGTATCCCACTGTATGTAACTGGTATTTTAAGCGTGGTTAGCAGGTTGTACTGACATGAACATGTCTGAGGCACGATATGTTGCAATGGGATTCGCTGTGTACGTTTTGACGTCTAAGCCATTGGTGTTGTACTCATTCCTCTCTCACAATCAGGATCAAGGTGTTGAGTATGTTTCCTCAGCATCGACTTGTTTCTTTCTTGTAACGGGAGGCATACAGTTAGTCTTCCAACAATTTCGATGACATATGCAGTGAGTATTTCACACCGTTGCCTTCCATCCCCGTTCAAACAACTGAACTACCATGCAGGGGTGAGTGACATTCTTGAATAACTCGTTGGTTCAATATAACGACTTCCACAGTTGTGAGTTTGTTTCGAGCCTATAATCCTCTGAAGCTGAGAACTAATGTGACTGAATTTGTCAGGCCTTATGATGTCTAACAGCGGTTAATTGGACGAGTGACATTGTAGAAGTAATACTGGGGGGTAAGCTATATACCTCTGTGATATTGACTTAACTGAAATATAATGATCCAAGTCATTATGATCATTCGGCTACATGCCATGTATCAGCGATCCAGAAATGTGCTGATATTTCTCGTTGTCATCTTTCTAGCTATCACAATTGCCAATGTAGTGATGGGCACAATTGCGACAATGCAGACTTCAGCGGGTAAGCTTCAATTGTGTATGAAATATCTAACTGCACCACACTCATTGATGCATACTAGAGGAATGGGTTCTTTCCGGCAACCATCTGTGCGGGATTACGTATGTGGGAGATTCCTTATTTCTGATTTCTATGACTTGGATACTTGGCACTGTATGGGAGGTCCTTACACTGTGTCTCGCGGTCTGGATTGCTGTGACGCACTTCCGTGAAACTGCGGACAACGCTCAACAAGAAGCGTTATGGAAGACTGTTTTACAGTGTTAATGCAAACTCATGTTCGTTACTTTGCGAGATGAGCTCATAATGTTAATGTGGTTCTCTTATTTTTCTTATGTTCTGCATGTGCTAGCTTTTTTGCTCTCACTTGCTTCCGTGTCGGTTTGCTTTCTCCAACACTCTTAGCAGTATGCTGATCACCGACCTCTATGTGTGCCTACTGACTCATCAATTCTATAGGACTCATTTTCCCTGAACGTTCAGATTTATGGTGGTTTTGGTCAAATCTTCGACATGGTACAGCTGTCTGTGCTGGGACCACGCCTCATCCTTAGCATTCGAGAATATGGCGCCAAGCTCGTGGCCAACTCCGATACGGCAACCCTTATGACCTTATGACTTCAATTGCTTTCCAGGAGCACGTCCACGTGGAAACTAGCAGTAGCGTGTAGCCCAGGACATTCTCGATGTGATTGTTCTGTAACGGGCGGGTAGTCTGCAGGAAGTGGGAGGATTTGTTTCTATTTATTTCAGCTCTTTGTTGTGATAATTATTTAAGTTGTTTGGTGTTGTGAGATAGATATATGGCATACAAGAGCACTTGACGAACTATGTATATGAGTAGAAATCTTTCCCGAACGCTGAGGTTCACGCACACGATATTGGTATGCCGCCCCCAACATTTAAGAGCGCCAGTGAGTGTTGAAGTATTTAAGATGTGCGGATAAGAACGTCGTTATATTTATTTCGACTCCAGATAGAAACAGCTGTGTAAATCTAGCGCTCGAGTGAAGTTAAGTTTCGTCGTGGTATGTAAATTTTATGTCATTGGGTCGCTGGATGTACTAAGGAGAAACGGATCGTCTTTTTGCGTCAGTTTCCCTTGCCTACCACATTGTCTTCCTGACGCGAGTATGGCTGTGCTTTTTGATCCTGGACGTGATGTGTGAAAGACACTTGGTGCTCATGGATGTGTGACTTAAAGCTTCATGATGCAAGAACTGAGAAGAAGCGACACAGAGCTTCGGATGGTCACGCATTCGGGAGATACATGCTTCACTACGTTGAAGGCGCGGCTGAAGAGTAAATGGACTGGTGCTTCTGACTTCTCAAGCACCTTGCAGAGGTACACTCAGTATCTTATACTAAATCTTATTCAAACTTATTACTCGCTGCCATCATCGTAGTAGAAACCACTCACTCGTCATGTGTATTCGCTCCCCTCATTTCCTCATCGACTCTACTGCTAGCGGATCCCATCCCAATTAGTATCCAACACACGGCTGAAGTCTCTAACGTTCTGGAATACTGGATTGATAGTGACGCATGTCACTGGTAGTGTTCTGTGACGTCTACCTTCGGACTTACTCGTATCGGAGACTCGGGAGTCACGCAATCTGAAACCTTTACTTTATCACCTGCTTATTCTAAAGAATCACAAGCCTCGCACCTCTACCAGTATAAGAGAAGGGTCGTCTAGTTGATTGTACTTTTGGCGTTCTTGAATTTACGTGACTTGTATCTGGTTATTCGAGCGTCTGAGAATTCCTATGTGCCACATCTGAAAGCCTTCGCTTCTCACATCTGTCACATATTTTTAACCTTCATCAAGCTTAACTCTTTACACTTGTACTTGACCCGGAACTCAGACCCTTCAGTCACTTTGGACGTAGAAGTGGTGCCCCGGATGTGCCAAAAGGCTGTAGAATGTGTCCCAGCCAGTACCGGCCTGTCCAGGTAGATATGTGGCTGG